>NC_141623.1:23405611-23591445 GCF_047967505.1 Dipteris shenzhenensis | reverse complement strand
AAGACAGGTAATGCCTCTCTTCCCTAGCTTGTTATCACTTATACCAAATAGACTTAAAACTACTGAAAGATTCTAAAGGTATACCAAAATTTTGGATGTTATACAGATGCAACAAGTAATCTAAAGTTTTTTGCATTTGGATTTCCAATATAAAAATGGTCTAGTTCTATTCTCTTGTCCAATTGTTTCCAATTCCCTTCGTGCTTCCTCCAGCTTTTGCGAAATAGAGGCCATTTTAGGATGGTCTATGAATGCATATATCCTAGCAGTCCTGTGGAATTTGTTTGAGTTTGTCACCAAAATTTCCTATCAATTATAGTTATCAACCAAATCAGGGGGTTTTTTATCACCAAAGATTTTTAAAGAGGTTAGTTAATAAACAAGATTAAAAAGCTTAAGTGTGAGAAGGGGGGTTAAAGAGTAAATGGGGGGTCAACCATACCCTTGTAAAAAATACAGTTAGAAAATTCCCCTTTATTCTATGTGAAATAATATACATGAAGCATAAATCTTGGAGAGAGTAAATAGGGGGGTCAACTGTACCCTTGTAAAAAATACAGTTAGAAAATTCCCCTTTAGTCAATGTGAAAGAATATACATGAAGCATAAATCTTGGAGGGTAGTACGCATCCAAATAATTTTTGAAGGGAACAAGGCCACCCAACCAATGAAAGTATACACCAAGGCCGATGGTCCTGAGGAGAAGGGGAAGAAGCTAAAGAGATTTTGAAAACAAACCAAAGCAAGTGATCTAAGCAAATAATGGAGGAAGAGTAGGAAGAATTAGGGTCATATCTTTTACACTGGCACTTGAGAAAGGGATGATAAGTATTCCAACAATTCTTCAAAAATTTCTTGGGGTCACAAACTTTGTCTTGATTAATGGATCCTTTAGTTCTAGCAATTAGGGTAGTACTTGACCACTTAGATGAGTTAACATCTGAGAGCTTAATTTCGGGAAACTAAAAGAAAAGGTCATTGGATAAGAGATGCTTAAATTGTAAAGCAAGGGTTTTGCAATGGTCCTTCGGGAGAAAAACTACAAACGAGTGCTAAAGAGGTAATTGAAAACGGGGCCCTATGGTCAATAACCTCAAAATCCCAAAAGTTTGTGCTCTAACCTAATGGAATCAAGCTCAAGTTGGCATGGAGGGAGAAGAGGAATAGCTCCAGAGAAAGCTTGGGACAACTTTTGAGGGGACAAAGGAGTTGCAGAAGGTTGGGAGCTTAAGGCAGAAAGGGCTTCTTTTTCAGTATGATCAAGGAGGTCAAAGTCTAAGAGAGGGTTGACAATTTCTGTAGAATTTTTTAGATCACGGGGGATAGGAGAGAGACCATTAAGGGAAAAAATCTTATTAATAATCAAGGGTAGGGTAGAGAAATAGAAGTTAAGATCGAGCATGTCTTGACAGTCAATGAGGGGTAATGACACAAAAATTTTATTGAAGGCTTCTAAGAAGTCAAGTTGATCTTTCTTTAACTAGACTAGGAGGGAGATCCAATCATTCAGAGAGGCAACAGTGAAAGTTGACGGAGTTTTTTTCAAGGAAGCTTGTATCTCAAAGTCAAGAAGCTTCTTGTGGAAGTCCGGTCCTTTAAAACATGAGAGGATGCACTGAGTGCCAAAGGGTGGGATAGAGATGAATGAAGAAGTTACCGGATATCTCAACTTAACCAAAGATGGTATCTAGTGGTTCTACAAGCATGATTAAATAACACGAAAACTATTTGTCATTTTAGATCCCAAAACTATTAAAGGAAAAACTTATAGATTTGACTAACAACATTATCCATTGTATGTGAAATAATTGTATGATACTAGCCTGACCAAAGGCTAGTTGGAAAATAAGTGTTGTGTGTGTTTAAATTTAAAAAGTCCCATTATTAACTGAGTCATACAATCAAATCCATTAATAGGATAATTTGTTAAAAACAAGACCATGATAATCAAGACTTATAAAGTGAGACATGGAGCATTATAGACACAATAAAAATATCAAAAAATATTTTTATTAATAATTCCAAATGCGTTTGAGAAAATAATACAGTGTCGAATCTTTCCGAAGTTTAGGTACCTTCCTTAGGGTTCACTTACGTGTCACCATCCACAGAAAGCCATTTGTTAGAACAACTTGATTAGGGTTCACTTACCTTTCACCATCCATAGAAAGCCATTTGTTAGAACAACTTGGCATCATGTAGGAACACAGGTAATGCCTGTGCTCCCCAGCTTGTTAGCGCTTATACCAAATAGACATAAAACTACCCAAAGATTCTAAATGTATACCGAAATTTTAGATGTTATACAGATGCAACAAGTAATCTAAACTTTTTTGCATTTGGCTTTTCAATACAAAAATGATATAGTCCTATTCTCTTGTCCAATTGTTTCCAATTCCCTTCGTGCTTCCTCCAGCTTTTGCGAAATAAAGGCCATTTTAGCAGGGTTTGTGAATGCGAACATCCTACCAGTCCTATGGAATTTGTTTGAGTTTATCACCAGAATTTCCTATCAACTACAATTATCAACAAAATCAGGGGGTTTTTCATCACCAAAGATGTTTAAAGAGGTTAGTTAATAAACAAGATTAAAAGCTTAGATGTGAGAAGGGGGGTTAACAAAGAGTAAATAGGGGGGTCAACCGCACCCTTGTAAAATTTAGAGTTAGAAAATTCCCCTTTAGCCTATGTGAAATAATATACATGAAGCATAAAGCTTGGAGGGTAGTATGCGTCAAAAAAAAAAAATTAAGGGGGGTACTCCGCACCCTTAATAAAAAAAATGTTTAAGAAATGGGGGGTAATCCACACCCATACACTAATAAAATTTAAAAATTACATGGGGGGTATTCCACACCCATATGAGGAACATAACCAATTACAAGGAAGTAGGTACATCCATGAAAGGAAGTAGCATAAATTAAGGAGTTAGCTAAATTATCAAAAAAATGTTTTAGTCAAAGCTCAAAACTAGGGTGAATTACAAAAAGTAATCACGTGAATAAAGTAATTAAAACTTACTGTTATTTGAAAAAATTAACCTAGCTAATAAAATAATAGACATTGCATAGAAAATTCTTTCTTTCGTCATATTGTAATAATATGCTAAATTAAATTTTGTTTTTTTATTTTATATGTTATTGTAAGGGTACATTTAATGGGAATAATACTAAAAAAATCTTTGTAATTATGGCCATAACCAAAAACTTAAGAAGAAAGCCATAACAATTAGGAAATGAAGAAAGACACTTTTAGAGACGGAAAATATAGGGAGCATTAAAGTTACGTTAACAAACCCTAAGGGGCACTTAAAAAAACCCTTTACACAAGTGAGGACCATACGGCTGACTCAAAAGATCTACACGTGACTGCCATGCAACCACAACATTAGCTAAACAAGCTTCAAGAGCAGCGTGAAAAAACGACTAATTGAGGCGACTTTACGGTTGCGAAAATTAACAACAGAATAGTTAGAATAAACCAATAGCTCGACACAGCCAGCTTCACCGCACAGCGCCAAGTTGCAGGTAAAATGAACCATGCAGTTTGGGGCTGTAAGCAAAGGAAGTAGGAGACTAAGCGAGAAGTGGCGCAACGGAGTACGTAGGAGAGACGGAAGCGGTCTAGAGCGGAAAGCTCACGATACGTAGCTAGGAAGAAAACCGAGCTGCAGGTGGACAATAAAGCGAATCGAAGGAAAAGTTCCATGAGTTTGTTATGCCAACGTCCAAGGGGACCGGGCTCACGGCCAAAACACAAACAAGAGGAGCTTACAGCTAACACAATGTCCGAAAGAGCTGGAGCAACTCTCACAGGCTCTCATGCGTTGCGAATATGTTGAGACTTGAGGTGGGAGCTGGATTCAATAGAAAGAGACTCAGTCGGATGACACTATAAGGGGAAATTAAGTGTGCGCAACAGCGAGAATGCAGGTAGAAGAGGTTCAGGAAGATTATCAGAAGTAAGACAGCAGTAAGTGTCGAAAAGAAGAAGTCCAAGCGAGCAAGGAGCACGGTTCACCTGACTATCTGAAGGCGCCATAATGAGCTCGTTGGTTTAGAGGTAGGAGTTGTGTAGGATAAACTGAGTGTAAGGGGCAGGAGCATGAGGCAGCAATAGGGGGTTTTATAGGTTTATAACAAGCCCTTTTGAAGCGTTACAAGAAATCACGCAATCATCACCGGGCAAAAGGGCACCATAATGGTGGTTTAGGAGAGGTAGAAGTTGGTTTAGAGTGTTTAGAAGGTCTTAGGTCACAAGCTAAGGGTGTTTAACAATTAAAATGAAATAAATAGCAGCCCGAGGTAAATTTGTAACAATAAAAGTGGGGGCAAATAGACAAAAAATCCATTTAACCCCCCAAAAAAAATTTAGAGAGGTATACATCAGAATAAAGTTCAAAGGTGCACCCATCTTCAAACTTAAAACAATTAAACAGTTAAAAGAGTGGAAATTTTAAAAAGAGGGGGGGGGGGAATTGTAAGCTAATGATGAGGGCGATGGAGCTCTACAAAATGCTTAAAAGAAATTAATAAAGAAAGAACACTGAAAAAACAAAATTGTAAGAGTGTAAGGAGAGGGTTCATGGGATAAGTATGTGTGCGTGTATTAATGAGTCTAAAACACTAAGAACTATCATTGGCCAGGTGTAAAGACAAGGTAATCTGGTTAGCAAGGGGAAGGTTAGGTAGGAGATTTTTTTTAAAAAAATGGATCGATTTAGGTAAAAGAGGATAGAATTGAGCTTCAGGGAATTAAAATTAACTCTTTAAAAAACTTCAAACATCAAGAATACGGGCAATTGGAGCGATTAAACACTTAAAAGACTTTATAGGGTTAAAGGCCAAAATGAAGCTAATTAACCAATTAAAAAATTGCTAAATGATCTTTCATGAAGTTATAGGATAATAATAATAAACATGTAGCTACTATTATTCATAAGTATCAATTATCAATTTAATATAAAAAATAAAAATGTAAGCCTAGAGAAGATCATTAATAGTGGTTTAAAGGGCAATAAGACAAATAGTGAATGTATAACAAGGGGAAATTTTATTAGGAGAGAATCCAAGAAAGGTCAATTATTATTATTTTCATGAACCAAGAAAATTAATTACTAGAATAAAGGAAAATCAACGGACAAGTTAATTATTATAATATACATGAAAGGCACGGGGGTAAGCATCATTGTATTATTGCACGGCTCATGGTAATGGAAAAAGAGTTGTGTAAACTAGTAAGTCTCAAAAATAAAATTGAAGAAGCCATAAGAAGTGAACACTAATCTTATCACACCCAGATGTTTGGATCCATGTATATGCTATCCATCAAATGTCAATTTCCCATCAAAGAGAAGGTTCCCAGAACCCACCAAAGAAACCCACCAAAGAATGATGATCCATGAACTTGATAGCCATAAGGCATCAATATTCCATCAAAGAGATAGTTCCCTACAAATATAACCATAACAGGCTGAAAAAGAACTGTTAATAGGTTTTGTGAGCATTGTGTGTGTGCAACAAATGCTAGTGTGTGTGAGTATGTTTATGTGAGAAATAGTAAACTTGTGATTATGTGTGTGTGTGTGTGTGTATGTGTGTGTGTTTTCATCCTATAAATCTATTTACTCTCAATTCTTCACAATTTTAATAGCATTGACATAATCAGGAGTCCTTTTTTCTCATTTCTTTAGGAAGCCCTCAATTAATCCATCAAATGGAACTATAAGGTTCTCAAATCAAATAGTCACACCCATCTACAAATGACAAATATCAAAATTTTACAACTCAAATCCTTTTGATTCCATCATAGAAAATTATAAATGCATTGAAAGTACACAAAACAAAACTGTCATTGCAGTGTATAAAGTTCTGGTGTCCTAAGCAAATCCACATTATTTGGAAGGTAGACAAAAGCTATCCCAAGTATGGCACCCCTTCCTGCTTCTAAATTCTTCATATTGGCAGATATAGAACTTTGCAATCAGGATACCCGTATTACTTCCAAAAACCTGCATCATGGGGACCATGCAGTTTTCTCCAAATACACCCATAAGTGTTGTGAATTCATACAAAACTAGGTCTTTATTTTAATGCTAAAGGCCATATATAGAAGCATAATCAGTGCTATAGGATATATATAAAAGAGTTCCTCCAGTATCAGCAATAATTACTGCTCCATTGCAATAATCAAAAGTACTCGTCTGCAAATCTAGAATAGAAGCGTGCCGACTCAACCTGCATCCATCCACATAAAAGGCAAGTTAGAACAATGACCTCTTAACTGTGGGACTGTAGGCTTCAATGTTAGCACGCAGTTGTCATCCATGTCGCTCATCCCAATTTGCAATATTTAACTTGAAAACAGTCATATTACTAGGAATGTTAGGTATAAAGAGGAATCTAACACTATTGATTCAAATTACAAATACAGCAAAGGTGGTAACTCTAGAACATCTTAATGTTCCTCCAAGTCGCCATTCCTGCTAAGTGGTCAATGTTTCTACTTTTAAAGCTTAATACCTTTTTAATTATTCCAGAAACTGCTTGTTACATTCATAAACATATGCAGAATAACAACGACCTATAGCATAGGTTCCAATCTTCCAATATCCCAAATCTCATGACATGTATATTGTATAATTGGGTAACATAGAAAATACACAGTATAAATTAATCCATACGAGATCTTCATTGCCAGTGTCGTGGTTGCTATGTTCTACTTGCCTAGCAGACATTTCGCGAAATGGAGTAATCATACGCTCTCTCCAATATTCCTCTCGTCCTGAAGGACCAACGTTATATTATGTTTCCTCAAGCTTACGTAAAGCAGCACATAACCCGTCTTTTCCAACCCCCATCAAAATGGTTGGGTGGACGTGATGGTTACCATACATGTTCGCTCCCCTTCCGGACTGGCTGATCTCGACTCTTCTGAAGGAGGATACTAAGGTGTCTTCAGGGATACACTATCAGGGTTTCTGACGTTCTCGAGTAATGGACAAAAAACAGAATACGAGCATTCGTTGGCCCTGGTATAAGCCCCGTGTTCTCAGTCACGTTTTTGTATTATCATGCAAAGAGTTTAAACCGTTCAAGTCGAACTACAGCATATCATCAGCACTATGGGTAAGGAGGCGGTTATTCCTTCGATCCCCGTCTGATGCCTCATAAACTTCAAACACCATTACGTTCTAACTTTTAGTAGTACAAACATATGAGCTAGCATAAAGCAGAGTGGTCTCTTACTCCCATGAATCGCTAGACGGCACACCGGTTTTTCTACGTAAAAAAGACAAGTGGTTACACTGTGTGGCTCTCCAAATCGTTGTAACTAACGTTCTATTATTCCTTTAGTCTTTCGTCGTGGAGGAAATACTGCATGGCACCTTCTATTTCATGCTAGAAACGCAAAGTCCAGGAATAGTCAACATATAATCTTACTTCCCGTACAAGATAGGAGTACAAATTACTCTATCATCGATGCTTCATGCACCGAGAATATGCGCACGGTATGGACTGTAAAGCTTTTCAGATATAATCGCCTATTAGTCTCTCTCATTTCCAAAACCACCGAGTGGTTGCACTTGTCTGAGACAGACAACGTGCCTGTGATGTCTCCATTAGATCGACCTGCTAGAGTACAAGGCTTGCAACAACCTGGAAGGGGGTTGGCTAGACCATCACGGAGTGGGTCTGCATATAGAAGGAAAGGTTAGTCGCAGTGGGGACTCCTCAGTCCTAGTCTCCTCAGTCTCATCTTCGCTAGGTATCCATAAGCATACAGTCTGCTTTATTTTTATCTCCATTGCGAATCGAGTGGATAGCAAGGTCTACCGGCGTGAACGTATACGTGACTTCAGGCGTGAACTTCAACTCCACCATTAGAACGACGATGGCGGGGGAAATAGAATGTCGCGGATTCCCTCACCTTAATAACTCAAGTCTCATAGAGTGTTCTCGAGTTGGCGCACTTACATGTGAAGCCTCCATCAGTTCCCACACTGCAGCTTGAATAATCTCCAGGTGCAGTGGTATCCGAACCGGGTTTATTCACGTTCCTTCAGTGTTCTGAAGCTCGTGGGATATCCAGCTGCTGTGACTCTTCCCACCTTTGTTTCAGTGTAGTTTGAGGTCTACTATCTCGATTATGGCGAACGCCTTGGACGCTTTCCTTGCAAGGTAGTAGGGGAGGTGTACCCTTGTGGTGTAACGTCTCTGTACTACCCCTATTTAATTCGAGGTGGCCTCCTTTTCGTCCCACTGCTAGTGCAATCCCTGGTTACAAATTTACAATTCGGCTCGATTGTTGTGAGCCATAACTTCCCAGTACACTGTCCATAAGTTTATGGATAAACTCCATGGATACGTAGTGGTTTGAACTGGAGCTATGGTCGTAGTGGGCAGAAACTTATCGATAGTCTACTTTGGAAAATGTATCTAAATGTCCGTAACCCCATGTAAAAATTATATGGGCTCATATACCATTCAATTAACCGCTTTATAAAACCATTGGTTCCCTCTGGATAACCCTAGTGTGGTCAATAGAATCTAGTTCAATAATAGGACGTATCTACATATGGGCGCATATATCATTATATATGCATTTCTCTAGGTTTTTCTAAAGTGGCAAATTTAAAGGTATCCTTAACATTTCTCAAATGAATGCACTATTCCATCTTCTCTGTTTCTTTCAAGAACTTACACCCAATCAAATGATTGGTAATCATCTATATCCTATAAATTATATATCTCTATAAGTTGGGTTTTTCATTGTTTGCCATACATTCATAATCTTCATCCCTCATGTAATATAAGGGAAAGACACCTATATAACATGTGCCTTCACACAATTCCCTAATGGGAGGGTCTCTGTGTGTGTGTGCATGCGTGCGTGCGTGCGTGCGTGTGTGTGTGTGTAGGAAAGATATCTATATAACAGGTGCCTTCACACAATTCCCTAATGGGGGTTTGACACCCCTTGGTTGTGATTCATATACTTATAATCATACCACTTTGGTATATGATGGGCATGCAATTTTGACACTCCTTAATTGCAATTGATGTAAATAAGGCTGGTTACGATAGCCTATGTGTGTGTGTGCGTGCGTGCGTGTGTGCGTGTGTGTGTGTGTGTGATGTGTGTGTGTGTGCGTGTGCGTGTGTGTGTGTGTACAATGTGTGTGTGTGTGTGTGTGTGTGTGTGTATGTGTGTGTGTTCTCTCTCTCTCTCTCTCTCTCTCTCTCTCTCACAGACCCCTTGCTTCGTGCAGCACAATCTCTAGCTTGACCACCTATCATTGTGTAGCCTTTTGCCACAGCTTTGCCACATATCATCACTGGGCAGCACGTCCATGTAGATGATGAAAATTAAAGGTTGGCCTAGAGAGACCACCGCGCTGGTCTTGGCATAATAATCAGATGCAATCTATCATGAAACTTTCAAAAATGCTGGCTATCCAAATCATATGAAAATTCAGAAAATTTATGCACATAAATAGAAAGCATACAATTCTAAAGATGTTGGAAGTATTAATGGGTGTATACCTTGAGGGGTGCATTCATTGGAGAAAACAACATCCAATGAGTACAATATCTCCTACATTCCTTTCCCTTTATAAAAAATGGCATTGTGAAATAAAGAAACCCTTTTGGTTTTTTTTAAACCTTATACTTATGTGAATTTATTGGATTAAAAACTCTTTATGTTCAGATGACGTTGTGTGGCTACATATATTTAGATTCACCCCTCGGGTGTATGATTACTTTATTTAATGATTCAACATCTCATAAGATAGATAATGCCATTTAAGATCATGAGGCAATATGTTTATGTTTGTCTTTGTTTCTCAACTCAAAAGTAAAGAGGCAGAAGAACATGCATGATGCCTTAATCTAAATCAAAAGAAAGGGATGACAATCATTCCATTGTTGCATTATAGAGAGCATGACGCCTACAACTAACAATTTTAACGTCAATTTTCACAATTCCAAAATTTAGACAATGCCAAACTTTATATTGGGTATGGGTATAGTGCTAAAGAATTTGAAGATATTGAAATCTATGGTCCTTTAAATGCTTACAAAAGGTGGTTGTACCTTATAATTATAAATTGGTTATCGCTTTGTGTTAGACATCTTTCACAACGAACTTGACAACTCTAATTTGTTTTCCTTGGTGTCCCCTTTCCTTTTCATATTTCTCATAAGCCAAAGCTAGCCCTTTAATAAAGGTTGCTATACAACTTGGGAACTCCGTTAAGTAAGATAGCTTGCGAAATTATTTAAACATAGAAGTCTTTACTAAAGTGAAATCTTTTGCGTATCAAAAATAGGCAAAAGAAAGGGAGCATCATGAAAATTTTAGAATAGGTAATGTCACCAAAGCCATAGGCCTTTTCTAAGGTACAATCACCCTTTTCTAAATTTTCAAACATGGATTTCATATGTTTCCATATTCTTTAGAGTCAATAAAGGAGAGCATAGTTTGAACCTATTATGGAGTTGTGTAAAAGTGGCATTAAGGACAATAGATTTATGCACCATGCTCTCTGTAAAGCAAATGAACAATGACTTTGCCATCCCTTCCTTTTTCTTATTAGTTGATGAAGACATCATATGATGCATGTGGATTTAACATATCAACCTCCATCTCCCCCTTCACCCTCTTTACTTTTTGAGTTGAAAAAGGAAGCATAATGCCTCATGAACTTAAGGTGCATGGTGAGATATTAAAGTAATCATACACCTTGGGAGGTGAGCCTAAAAATATGTAGGCATATGAGGGTTTTTATATAATATCTATTCAAACAAATATACATTAAAAAGGGGTTTTTTAATATGAATTAAGGGGCTTTTGATTTCACAAAAATCATGTTTTATGAAGGGAAAGAAATGTAGGAATCGTATGAAAGTAGGGGTTTAAATATTACCCCTTGAGACTTGAACACACGTTTATATATAGTTTGCTAGTAGGCACCCTTCAAGTTATACACACATTAATAGTTCCAATTGTAGACTTTCTTTCCACGTTTTTCTTTGCTAGGAAGAAACATTAATATGTCATCTTGATGTGAAGAGATAATGTGTGAATAATATGGAGATCAATAAAGTGCTTCTTTAAATCCAAGTTTTGGTAGCAATCAAAGATGGTGCCAATGATGACAATGTGGATTATTAAAGCACATGATTGATAATAAAGTAGTATAACCCTAAAATTCTAGGCAAAGTGGTCTAAAAGAGAGTGCAAAAGTGGTCTAAAAGTGGGTAGGAGTATCATTAAAGCACTGCACATCCACTAAAGACACAATGGACCAATAGGCCACTCACACAACCTTGATCAAATCCAGAATAGTCAAAGATGCCCTGACCACTAGTAGGAAAAAACAAAGCCATGTGATAAGGCTTCCATAGCATGGCCAAAGAAGGGTGAGCATCAAATAAGGTGAGAGGTCTAAACAAATGGGTGTGAAAGGAGTATGATTTGACAATGTGTCTACATTGCATAAACAACTATGATGTGAAAACGAACGAGATTAAACCATAGTGGGATATCTCAAAATGTCTACTTTGACGTAATTTAAAAAGCATTTGAGATTTATTTCGAAAACCTCATAGCCTCAACAACATATTATCTTATCAAAGCTTATGTCGCACACCTTAAGCTGTTCAAGAACAAGAATCATTCCCATGATGCTCAATCTAGTCACATCTCTCAATGAATGCTGCCTTTGCGTGAGTGCTATTTTGCATCCTTTCCTCCATAGATGCATGAAGTCTGTCGGCAATCGCTGCTTGATGAGTTTGCATGCTTATAAATTTTACTACTGCATATCAGGCTGACGTAGAGCCGTAATTTCCTGCTCCCCGCTGCTGTTGGGCTCTGCAGTTCTGTCACTTCGAAGCTGCTTGACAGCCTTATCAAACAACATGAATTAGATAGACATAGTTGTGCTTGGTGTAGATACTATCGGGTATAAGCTGATCGTCCGAGCGCCCGGAGATTCGGGTTGATCTGTGTCCCGGTTGCTAATTTTGCTAAGAATTTCCTCGGGCGCGTGAAGATCGCGAAGCATAACTCTTCAAGAATGAATATCTTCCTTTTGATTATGAAGACTATCGGTATCTCTGTGGCCCTCGTTTTATATATGACAACACAGGTTGGTGCTGCTAATAGGAAGATGCTGATCATCGAGACTGCCACAGGTTCAGCCTCTTGTGGATCCCCGGTCATAAGCACTCGCATCTTGCTAGTTTAAAGGTTTTATTGTTGGTTTGTGTGAAGTTGTTGAGATTCAACAGAAGCCTGGGTGTTACCCGCGCTCTTTGTGGTTCTCTTCTTTCGTTTTCGATCATCCAATGAAAAAATCTGACAGATTGCAAGGTTTAACTCTTTGTCTCCTTAGATCATCTTCGGAAGGACTCGTCCGCATTGATCGATTCGCAAGGAGCACATGATTCCGGGAAGTCAATGATGTCGGTAAGCGGATGCTAATTTGCAGCGGCTCATTAGAAGGTTGCGTGAACGTATGACGTGTGAGGTACGTTTGATGCAACAGGGTAACATCTCAAAGAACTAATGCTGTATTCGTGCTCAGGGCGGGCAGGAGAAGGGGCAGAGAGAGGCCAAGGCTATTGCTGTGGAGGCAAAAGAAGCAACGGCGGAGGAGGAGGAGGAGGAGGAGATGATGGATGGTGATGGAGAAGAAAGAACCCACGATCAGGAAGGTCGAGTGCTGATGGATCACCAGGACTATGCAGGAGCAAGGACTCACCCACCTATGGAACCGCCTTATCATGGCAAACGCAGATTGATTGATATACTTGAGCTGGTAATGTGTAATTTGCATCACCCTCGTTATATTTGAATTGGAAGACTTCCATCAGCCTCCCTGTCTTGGTAACACTCGTTCCTTGCATTTACAACTCCTAGACTGCTTAAAAGGTCCTAGAAGGCGTACAAGATCTTGCTCTCCCAAGGTACCCTCTCTTTCTATGTAGATCGTATGTAGTTCCTACTATGCGTATTCCAATGTCCTCAACATGCATTACTAGACTCCATGTCCAAAGATGTAATAATGGTGATCTTGTATCAAAGCATTTGTATGAAACATAGCCTCTATACCAACAGGATTTGGCCGACTGCAAAAAAAGATCCATATATGTTATAATAGTAGAATTGAGTCTCTTGCAGGCTCCCCAATTATATTTGCAAAGTGATATTCCTAGGAGTTTATTGTTTGGGTTATTTCCTAATGGGTTTTATGGAGGTTGCAATAATGTTAGATTCTACGAGTAACCCGACCCATCTACAATGGGCTAGCGACCCACTCCGCTAGGTCTCAAGGTCTTTCATTTCAAGGAATACAATTTAAGATTTTCTTTATAAATCTCAGTATCAGAATGCTTGTTAAGAATTTTAAACATTTTTGGAGACTATTCTTTGGAGTCTCAGACTCGCAGTTGCCTATAGCCTACTTATTAGCTATGCTTATTAGTAGTAAGATACACATACACACACACACACATATTTGTTTGTTTGTTTTATATATTAAATATTTATTTAATTTTGTTTATTATTTGAGAAATTATTTATACATTAATATAATATATATATATATGTATATACTCCCTCCCTCCCTCCCTCCCTCTCTCTCTCTCTCTCTCTCTCTCTCTCTCTCTTCCCCGCCTCCCTCCCTCCCCCTCTCTATCCCTCTCTCCCTCTCTCCTTCCCTCTCTCTCTATATATATAATAAAATAAATATACATAAATACATACACGATTGGATTAAATGATATATAATATATAATATATTCTCTCTCTCTCTCTAGATCTAGATATAGATATGTATGTGTATATATATATATGTATGTATATATATCTGTATATATATGTAGATATGTATACATACATACATACATGTATACACACATACATACATGCATACACACATACATACATACATATATATATAGATAGATATATAGATATACATACATACATACATACATACATACATACATACATACAAACACACACACACACACACACACACACACACACACACACACACATATATATATATTCTCTCTTTGTCTCTCTGTCTCTCTTTCTCTCTTCTCTTGCCCCCTCTCTCTATTGCTCTGTTTCTTTCTCTCTCTTCCCTTCCTCCCTCCCTCTCTCTCTCTCTCTCTCTCTCTCTCTGGTTGGAAAATCTATCAGCCAACCCGAAAGTGCAATCAAAATCCAAAGGTGTTATGGCCTCACATGCATCTAAAGAGAGTTAAAAGAATAATTCATCTTATGCTTTGGCTTTTTTCCCTAACATGAGCATTCACATCATTGTCAATACAATTATTCTCATATAGGATTATGTAAACAAGAAAGAAAAAGGAAGACTTATGTCAATACAATTCTCATATAGGATTTTGTAAACAAGAAAGAAAGAAGCCAAAACATGATTAGGTTAATATAAGATTTGACATAATTTAAGCAGAGAACTAAAAATGAAACTAGATTCATTGCAAGTACATCCACAATACTCAAAAAAATATAATAAAAAAAGTTTTTCAATGAAATACATCCTCTAGTATTCATTTTTTTCATTACAAAGGTCATTCCAATGACGGGGTTTCTAAAAAATCCCTTTAAGGATTGCTAGGAGAAGGAGGACAAGAATGAGGAGGACAAGATAAGGAGGAGGCGAAAGACATCTAATAAGGGTGATGATAAGGATTAAGATAATGTTGGGGATGAGGATCCACATAGTATTCACCTTTTGAAAATAACCCCCAAATCAATCAAAACGTGATTCCATTAGGACGACATAAGTGTCTCAATTAAAGGAGAAAATATAATTGCATGTAACCAATTGGGTCTACTTCATTTGTTAATACCCATATATAGATTACGAGGATACTATTCAAGGATGTTATACCTCTTAAAAGATCAAAATTAACTGATATGGATAGGGAGCCTATGATTTGTGTGTGTGTGTGTGTCTCTCTCTCTCTCTCTCTCTCTTTCTTTCTCTCTCTCTCTCTCTCTCTCTCTCTCTCACACACACACACACACACACACACACACACGTGCACATGCGCGTGTGTGCACACACACACATGTATGTCCTTTTACTTGCACTATAGGATTTGGGAGTGATAAAATGTATTTGATTGTAACTAGGTGAATAGATGTCTTGAGAACCTAGCCACCTCTTTTTATCATGCATGTTCTCAATGACCAAGCTAGAGCATTAGGGAGTTAAAAGTATAGGTCACAATATCTGATAGGTTGCAAATACCATGACTTTCATGTCATCAAAGTGAAAACTTACAAGCCTTATTCATGCATTTCTTATGCTTTATGCCATCAGTAATTGAATAATAAATGAACTACCCTTAAAATTTGCAAGTAAGATCAAGTCAAGACGGACCCTATGTCATGTCTTATCTCCATGATGTCATTTAGAGTTTGTTTTCCTTGAAAGATAAAATGGTAGGATCATTTTATATAATGGCAATTACATTCTCTATGACGAGAATGACCAAAAGTGACAAAAAAAATCATATTCTATTAATAAATGAATTCAATGAGTTATGAATCCATGAACTAATTGTACAAGTCAATGTAATAGAGCTATATGCATGTAACCCATATAGACTTTCTAGAACCGACAGAAGCATGGCAGAGGGCTGGCTTGTGCATTCATGGTTCCTAATATGCGGCTGCATTAGCATAACAAGGATGATGATCATAATGTAGCCGAGGTTTCTTAAGGAAAAGAGAGTCAAAGAAAGATGGGCAAATGGTTGAGGGACAAAGTCATCAAGTTTTGTATCCTCAATAGTGACAACACACAAAAGTGGATTTAGAGATATGAAAAGGCCAACATACAAAGAGAAAGTGTGACTGAGGAGATTTAGAGCAAGGAATAGGATGCAACCATATCCAAAAACCTTGCTCTTATCCTAAATAATGTCATGTGCTTGTCTACACAACAAGCTCTTTATCAAGCCAAAGATGATGGATAGACAGTAACAGAGTGAGAACAGGGGTTTGCACAAGGATATGATCAACATTAAGTTTCTTACTTTTTTATTTTGTTAAGTTAATCATGGTCAGTGCTACTATAAAATGCATCCTCATATTATAATTATTTTCCTTTGTAGAACAATGAAAGATGGTAGGGCATGAATCCTCTTCGAAATAGGATAGTAAAGCTCACAATTGGCACCATTAATGACCCACCATTTTCAAGTGGATATGTTTTCTATGAAAGATTAAACATTGCTTGATGTAGAAAACTTCTTGTTAAATTGATATGAAAATTCATAATATTATAGATAATACATATGCACTACATTATGAATGGCATTCATTGGATATCTAGAACATCTACTAAAAATATGGTGCATGTTCCCAAATGGATCTGTTTTCTATGAAATATATCCCATTTGATTGGATCCTCTTTTGTGGTCCTCCATCTTCATCTCTCCCTCTCCTTGTGAGCACCTCCTCTTTTGAGAACGCTCCTTTGTTTGAGGATTACCAAAATTCAAGCGACTGCATTCGAGTGAGGTGATAGATCGAGCAAGGACTTTCATTAAATTGACATTTATGCTAAAAAATGAGCATGCATTGCTTACTTTTACAGTTGTTTTCCTACCCATGATATTATGAGGAATCAATTGTCTTACATACAAAAAACAATTTTTGAAAATGTTTGGCATTATTTTTGCAAGGGTCAAGGATGAAGGAAGGGTGGAAGAAAGGGGTCAGAGTATGTGTTTTTTGTGAAGAGAGTGGGAGAGAGGTAAGGAGTCTCACTTGCAGCTTTCTCACATACACAATGGAGGAATACGAACAAAAGTGGAGGCTGAAAATAGTTTTCCTCTTCTTAGTTGTGAAAGCCAAAAGAACTCTCTCTTCGTACAAAAGGAATAGATGAACCCTATATGTGGGTCTCAAACCAAACTCTACTAACCTAGGTGGCATACTAACTGAGCCACTAACTAGAGTACATAAAGATAGCTATCATCCAGCTATTATTCATGGGCGGTGTACCAACCGCATCTGAAGTTAACAAGTTGGTGAGATAAATGCACAACAGTCACCCTGGCATATCACGAGTGGAGCTCGATATCTCAACACTCCCCCTCGAGCTCAATCCCAATTCTTACACACCAAGCAAGTCTCTAAACTTGCGTAGCTTCTCTGCACCCAATGCCTCCGTGAATATGTCAGCTACCTGATCCTCTATGCTAACATAAACTAGATCAATAAAACCTACTAGAACCTTCTCTTGCACATAGTGATAATGCACCTCAATGTGCTTTGTTCTAGCATGATAGACTGGGTTATTTGCCAAGTGTATACTGCTCATGTTGTCATAGTAAATGACAACTGGCCCATCTGTAGACTGATGCATATCATGAAGTAGCTTATGCAACCAAGCTGCCTCACATGCAGCCATTGCTGCACCCCTGTACTCAGCCTCTATGCTCGACAAGGTAGCTGTAGGCTATTTCTTGTTGCTCCAAGTGACTACAGCACTCCCAAAAGAGAACACATATCCACTGGTAGATCGTCTATCAGAAATACTACCAGCCCAATCAGCATCAATGTATCCATGCAACTGTATCTGAACCCCAATCTCATAAAATAGTCCACACTGCAATGTGGACTTCACATACCTCAATATGCATCTAACCGCATCCAAATGCGGTTTCCTTGGAGCCTGCATAAACTGGCTTACTACCCCAACAGCATAGCTCAAATCTGGCTTGGTAATGGTCATATAAATCAAACTTCCTACTATGCGTCTATACATAGTAGGGTCTTCCAGAAGCTCACCTACATCTGTGCTCAACTTCACATTCTACTCCAAAGGAATTGAAATAGGCTTACAGCCTATCATCCCATATTTGGACAGCATGTCCAATCCATATTGCCTCTGCAAGAGCCCAAGAAGTAACACATCTCTCCCAAATCCTTCATCTCAAAATTTTGCTTCAATAGCATTTTCACATGAAGGATATCTTCATCACTATCACCTCTGATGATCAAATCATCAACATAAATGACAAGCAGCATAATACCTTTCTCTGTTTTTCTCACATAAAGTGAGAAATCTGCCTTGGAAATCTGAAAGCCAATAGTGACAAGATATTGTCCTATCTTGTCAGACCATGCTCTGGGTGCTTGCTTTAAGCCATGCAAGGCTTTCTTCAACCTACAAACAAACTCAAGATGAACAACATGCACATAACCTGGTGGCTGCTCCATATAGACCTCTTCTTGCAAATCACCATGCAAGAAAGCATTCTTTACATTCATCTGATGTAAAGACCATCCCTTTGATGCAGCCATAGCAATGACTGCTCTTACGGTTGCCATCCTTGCAACCGGACTAAATGTTTCTTCATAATCAATGCCATATGTATGTGCATACCCCTTGATAACTAATCTTGCCTTGTATCTGCTCACAGAACCATCTGCATTGTGCTTCACCTTATAAACCCACTTGCAGCCAATTGCATTCTTGTCTTTAGGCAAAGGCACCAATTCCCATGTAGCTTATGTGAACCACTACTAGAGGACACTACAGGTCCACTAATATTTTGTGATTACTCCTGTGAATTCTGTGCAGCATTACCATTTTGTTCATCTACATCATCAATCGCATTTATTGGTTTATACCAGCTACTCATCTCATAAAAAACATCTCTGCTCACTATAAACTTACGAGTAGAAGGGTTATAGCATATATACCCTTTTTGCTACAGAGAATAACCAATAAAGATGCACTTCTTAGCTTTTGGATCCAACTTGGATCTCAACTCATCTGGCACATGAACATAGGCAATGCAACCAAAAACTTTCAAATGAGAAATATCTGGTTTCCTACCAGTGTACGTCTCCTCTGGCGTCATGCCATGTATTGCTGCAGTGGGAGTCCTGTTCATTATGTAGACTGCCGTAGCAACTGCTTCAACCCAATAATAATCTAGCAGGTCTTTTTCGTTAAGCATGGCACAAGATACCTCTCCAATATGCCTGTTTTTCCTTTCTACAAGTCCATTTTGCTGTGGGGTATGACTGTGGGGGTTAAAGGTCACTGTGCCTTTACCCTGGTTATGTACAATACTCAAACACATATATAAATGAATGAAAAAGAAGATTAGGGTGGTTCTGCACCCACCAAAACTTGTGTGGCTCTCTATCTCTCTCTCTCCTTCTTCCATTCTTGCTTCCGTTGACAGCACTCTCAACTAGTATCAGAGCCCGGGTGATCTAGCTGAGCGTGCGTGAATGCTTGAAGCTCAGCAGCTCTGTGGGAGGAAGGAAAAGCTCTGTGGGAAGCTTTATGGGTGACTTTACTTGCATCCGAGTGTATAGAGACCTTGGAGGAACCTTTGGAAAAGTCACTTTGGTTTTGCGAAGTGGTTCTGAGAGCCTATTAAGTGTTTTCAAAGAAAAAGTCGTTTTTTGAGCATTTCCCTGTTCCGTTCGATGACATAGACTCCATATTGACTTGTAGAGGCAACTATTGCTTGCTTTTGGTATCCACTTTACTTCAGGATCTTGGAAACAACTTCATTCTTGAATCTGGGATCATTTCATTGGATTTTTGACTCACTGTGTCAGTTTCTGCGTTTTTTGCCTGGGTGTTGGAACTCAAGTTTGGAGCAACCATTTGCAGATCTGTCAGTTCCAGTGGACTCAGGAGGTCCTAAAACTTCTTTGTTGCTCATCATTCGCACTCCGGTGGAGTTTACAAATAGCTCTGTTTCCAAAAACTTTTTTCAGTCCGTGTGTTGGACCCAGTGATTGAGACCACGGCTTTCAAAACCGTCTGTCCCATTGCATTTCGGACGCCCAAAAACCCCTACCTGTTAGTTCTTGTGCAATTCGGTGGAGGATTTTTAGAGTTATCGATCTCTGTGTATTCGATTTCGTCTCTCTGTTATGCATTTTTCATTCTAAGGTTTTGAAACCTTAGATTTATGCCACATGGCAGTGGATAAGTGTTGACTCCCATTTCTCACTCATCAGTTGGGATTTTGGAGTTTCGGCAGAAGAGAGATATTTGCAGATTTTCTTGCTGAGTTCGATTATGCAATGGCGCCCATGTTTTGAGGCATCTCAGGTTCTATTTTCAGTAGCGGTCATTACCATGGGACTATGATTTCTTGAGCATACCTTATGCAGATCACTCTGGTTGTAGTTTGAGCCATGTGCACTCATTCGTGGTATGCATTGGGTTGTAGTGGATGATTTATAGGCCATTTGGATGCATTACGGTCCTTATTGGATGCGCTGATAGACCCAAATTGCCTTGTGAGATGCTATTTTTTATGGACGCTTTGCACATGGATGCTATTTTATGCTGAGGGACAGCTTTGACACATTGCAAGTGATGCACTAATAGTGCTATGCTCTCTTGGATGAGATATTATTGATGCATATGCTAGTGGACGGTGTTTATGCTTGAGTCATTTGGCACTTATTGGCATTTTCTTTTGGGCCAGATTTGCTCATATGGATGCATAGTATATGCACATGAGTCAGATACATCTTTTGATGCTTTGAGCTTTGAGTTTTGGTGATATTTCACTCTATTGTGGCATACACATTTGGGTGCACCTGGTATTTGGTGTGATTCTCTCTTGTAGGCACTAGCATTTGGGATTTTGTTTCATTTGCATCATGGCATCCTCTTCCATGTCTGAAAAGGAGTTTTTCAGCATTAAAAAGTTTGATGGGACAAACTTTTCTTTGTGGAAAGAACAAATAAGGGATGTGCTTATTCAAAAGAAGCAGATTAAACCCTTGGTAGGGATTGAAGCTAAGCCTACAAATATGTCTGAGGATGATTGGAATGAGTTGGATGCATTAGCAAAGTCTACTATTAGACTTCATCTTGCAGAGTCAGTTTATTTCACAGTAGTAAATGAGCAGACTACGGAAGATTTGTGGAAGAAACTCTGTGCCACTTATGAGAAGGAAACTGCCTCTAATAAAGTTTACCTCATGAAGAGGTTGTTTGAGCTGGAGATGAAGGAACGGGTCTCCATTGCTTCTCACTTGAATGAATTCAATATTATTTTGAGCCAGCTTCAGGCTCAGAAGATGAGTTTTGATGTGGAGACTAAGGCAATATTTCTCTTATGTTCATTGCCATCCTCATGGGATACGTTCCGTACAGCTGTCAGTAACTTTGCACCTAGTGGAGTACTGAAATTTGATGATGTTGTGAGTAGCTTGTTGGCCGAGGAGATTAGATGGAAGTCTATGGATGGCAACAAGCAGGATGCAGCCTTAAATGTGCAAAGGGGTAGACCACAGTTCAGGGGGAAGTCCCAAGAAAGAGAGAAGTCTCGTAGCAAATCCAGGGCATAGAAAATTGAGTGCTACCATTGTGGCAAGAAGGGCCATATGAAAAAGGATTGCTACAAGCTGAAAAGAGAGCAAAAGAATAAGAAAAAGAATGCAAATTGGGGTGCAAATCAAAAGGAAGAGAGTCGAAAGGAGGACAAAGGAAAAGTGAAGATCGAGGAGATCAATGCAGTCACATATGATAGTGACAATGACGTTCTCTTCATGTCTAGTTTATCTGCAGAGTTGCTTACCACTTCAGATGATGCATATTCCCAGGATTGGATTTTGGATTCTAGTGCTTCATTCCTTCATTCCATGTTACTCCCCATAGGGAATGGTGCACTTATGATAGTGGAAAGACAGGTTGTGTGCATCTTGGAAATGACTATGCATGTGATATAGTGGGAGCAGGTGACATAAAGTTTTCTTTTGCAAATGGGTCTGCATTTGTTTTGAAACATGTGAGACATGTGCCTAAGCTGACCAAGAGTCTTATTTCAGTGGGTCAGCTAGATGATACTAGTTTTCACACCACTTTTGGCTTTCAGAGTTGGAAAATTCAAAAGGGCTCTATGCTTTTGGCCAGGGGTGCCAAGTGTGGGGCTTTGTATCCCTTACATGTATCAGGGGTATTTGATCATGTTGTTGCAATAACCGAGCAGCCAAGCACTTCTTTGTGGTATTGCAGGTTGGGGCACATGAGCCAGAATGGAATGAAACTCATATGCCATTTGGGTTATGTACCGCATTTGAGTTTCTCTGATTTTGAATTTTGTGAGCATTGTCTCTATGGAAAGCAGACTAAATCAGCCCATAAAATAAGGGGAAAGAAAGAGTTTGAAATGCTTGATTTGGTGCATTCAGACGTATGTGGTCCCATGCCTACACGGTCATTAGGCGGGGCTGAATACTATGTGACATTCATTGATGATGCAACTAGGAAAGTGTGGGCTTATGGTATAGCTCGGAAGAGTGATGTGTTCCAGATATTTCAGAAATGGCTGGCCTTGGTTGAGAATCAGTCAAGTAGAACGCTTAAATGCCTATGGACTGACAATGGTGGAGAGTATCTCTCATGACTTTCAGCATTTCTGTGATACACGTGGGATTAAGAGGGAGCTCACATCCCCTCGTACACCAGAGCAAAATCCAATTGCAGAAAAGATGAACCGTACCATTCAAGAAAGGTTGCAATGCATGCTTTCCAATGCAAGTATTTCTCTATTTCTGCAAAGGATTAAACAAGGAGTTGATAACTGTAGTAGCTAGCAAGGACCAACTTGGAGGAGAAAATGATTTTAACAATATGGTGGAAGCTGCCCAGCGAGCAGAGAGAAGACTTGGTACAGCACCAAAATCCAAGAAGACAAAAAAGAAACATTCAAATTCAGAGATAGACTCAAAAATAGACACAGATAGTGAAGTAGAGGAAGACGACTCATCAAGAATGATGAGGAATACTCAAAGAAAAAGAAGAAAGATAAAAAGCAAAAGCTAAAAGAAAAATCCACAGCAAAAAAGACAGTAGAAAAAATCTCCAAGTTGGAGAAGATGATTAAAGACCAGCTACTACAAAGCTTAAAGCCACCCCCACAAAAACAAAAAGTTCCATGCAAATTCTACAAAAAGGACAATCACAACAAAGAAAGATGATGGTACAACACCAATTACAAAGGCAAAGTACCACCTTACATTCAGCAACAATAGCATCAAGCACCAGCAATACCTGCTAATCAAATAGCAGTGGCAAGATCACTACAACAAAGATATCAAAATGCAGCTCTAAGAAGGCCAAATCAACAACCATGGGGGAACCAGTAGCAAAGGCAAATGCAAGACCAAGCTTGCACCTCCTGTGGTATGGATGGCCATAGGCACGGTCCACCATGTGAACTTTGGTGCAAGCATAGCGAAGAGAGAGGTATACCCATTATTCAATATGACGGAAGGAACAATCAAAATCATCAGCAATAGCCTCCTCCAAGAGTACATATGGTCTATCTAGAACCCATACATCAAGAACACAACCACAACAATCAACGCAATCAAAGAAATGTTCAGGATTTGGCACTTACAAGATTGAAGAATATAAAGCCACTATTCGGGCTAGGAGATGCCCCAAGGGAAACAACCACGCCAATGAACCGGCATAGCTGTAGTTGCAGTGATGTTGGATGATGATGGGTGGTTGGTACTCATCTATCCATTGGCAGGTAAGCTTCTATTTACATCCATTTACTTCCTTCTTTCGCTTTACTTTCATTTAAGACTTCGAGCATGGATGCTCTTTGACAATATGGATATTTTGTACGATCTGTATATGAAGGACCATGTATTACATGGATGGAATGATATGTTTGTGCACAAGGATTGGAGGTGGACCGTCGTGTATTTGTGCTAGAAAAGCTTCCATATGGTCACATAAATGTACATGAAGGAGAAGATCTGTTGGTGAGTTGGGTTCATGAAGTTTCTTCTTATCATTGTATGGTGTGAAAGATAAAATGTCAATGACATATGTTCCTTCATCTTGCAGATGCGATCCTTCATGCTTGTGTTTATGAGGCGTGTGGGCCATAAACCACCAACATTCCATGTGGAGAGTAAACCTCTTTTTGACAAGTTGAATGTTTGCCAAATGAGTGACCACTGGACTCATTATCTCCCTGACATACAAAAGATAGCTTGAGGAGCATTAGAGAAATCTACTGGTGTAATTGAGTGTTTGTTGATCCTTTTGTGTCCTCCTGGTGGTTTGTGCATGGAGATGGGATGTGTTGTGGCACCTCTCATGAGAGCATGCTTGGCAAATCGGCGTGCATGCTTCTCTTTTGATAATGATGTTTTCATTGTGAGTAGTGTTGTGGAGCCACTCTCTTGATTATGGCATCACCTATACCAAGGGCAACATCTTGATCGGATTTTGTGACTCGGATTAGGCAAGAGACATGGACAGCAGGAGATCAGTGACAAGTTACTGTTACTCACTTGGATCTGGAGCTGTGTCATGGGTCAGCAAGAAGCAACCTACAGTTGCTCTTTCTTCTATTGAGGCTGTGAGTACAAATCAGCATGCTTTGCTTCTTGCGAGGTAGTGTGGTTGAGGAGGATTTTAGGGGACATGGGTGTAGTGCAGAACAAGCCTACGTAGTTATCATGTGACAATCAAAGTTGCATGGCAATTGCAAAGAGCCCTGTGTTCCACGCTTGCACAAAACACATTGAGATTCAATATCACTTTGTACGCGAGCTCATCATGGATGGAGAGGTCGACTTGGTATACTGTCCAACTATAGAGAATGCTACTGACATCTTCACAAAGGCTCTTGGAAGAGACTTGCTGGAGAGGCATCTTCATCGACTTGGCATTGGGCCGAAAAAGTAAGTTCACTTGCAGGTGGACATTGAGGGGGGGTGTTAGGTATCAATGCTCCACTCTCGTGTAACTACACGAGAACTAGCTAACTCTACTTGTAAGCCCCCATATGAGGAGAAGGCATTTGAGTAGCTCAGTTATCTAGTAGGCCCTGGTTTGGACACCAGATGGGGGCCATGTGTGGCCTGATGGCTGGACGGCTTCAGATAGAGTTGGCACACCACCAACTAGGCTACATGCAAGTGCGAGAAGGCATCCCATGACTGACCGCATTGAGGGTAGATGGAGCATTTCCCAAGGCAACCCACTCTCGGGTTGCGAGCCCGTTTGGAGCCCTAGATGATCCTGGATGGCTCTCGACCTGGCTCGGGGCCAAACGGAGTCCATAGATTAGTTGCTCTATTTTTTGCACTGGTTCTATCGTGTGGTCAGTGGCCTATTTTGGTACCGACCCCCAATCGGCCGTTTTGGGCAGACTGAGTCGGGCATCCAATTGAGCCTAACCAACTACAACTAGTGGCTATATAAGAGCAAGCCCATGAAGCCCATTTCATCACTAGCTAGTGCAACCCTGATTCCTTAGCATCCAGCCTCTATCCTCTACTGTTTCCAGCTCGCCATCGAAGCTTCTTTCACAGGAGTGCACAGCTAAGAGGCAGCACCATCTATTGTATGAGTTCTACAGTAATCAAATTTTTGATTCTCCATACTGTCTGTTTTCTCTCTTGCATACGAGATCCTATTATCTATTGAGCATAGATGTTGTATTGTTTTCTTACAGGGCTAGCTTGTGAGGTACTTTATAGGATACAAAATGTGAAGCGTATCAATGCTCCATGCAAGGTTTTCATATTGCTAATATGGTGTACTTTTTCCTTTCTAGGTATGTGAGCTCAAAGGAAATAGATGCCACCATGCTTGAGAATGCTCAAGTTATGTCAATGGAGGTGGTTTGTTTACTGGAAGAGACATTTCCAGGTTCTATTCTCACAAGCCAACTACATCTCATAGTGCATTTGGTGGATGAGATTGCTATATGCATACTGTACATGCACAATGGTTGTTCTTCCTCGAGCACTTCATGAAGACCTTGAAGGGTTTCGTGAGACAAAATGCAAGGCCCAAAGGTAGCATGGCCGAGGGTTGGTTGGTACAAGAGTCACTTGTATATATTTTTGAGTTTCTTGTTGATGTGGATAGCTCTCTCCCACGACTATGGAGAGATGATGAAGACCTAAGGATGACCTCTATTGTGCCTCAAGGGAAAGGATGAGCAAAGTTATAGACACAGAGTTGCTTAATAATAGCAACCTTTATTGCATGCTTAATAGTGATGTGATGAAAACATGGGTGACAAGATACGAGGATGCAAAGGCAAGAAGACAAGGAGAAAGGGCCCTCTTTCATACACACCATGGATCTTGTGTGCCATACCCTCAGCATCTAAGAGCACTTCCAAAGGATATTCATGTGGATTGGCTACTTGATGAAATGGAGAGAGCAGAGAGAAACGAGGGGATG
This sequence comes from Dipteris shenzhenensis, assembly GCF_047967505.1. NCBI lineage: Eukaryota > Viridiplantae > Streptophyta > Polypodiopsida > Gleicheniales > Dipteridaceae > Dipteris > Dipteris shenzhenensis. Next base: position 23,565,170 of record NC_141623.1, on the reverse strand, counting down.
CATATCATAATGGAAGAATGGGAGTATGCTAGGGGATGCATGAGCAAGGTCGGTATATAGAATGTTATGCATAAGTTAGGAGCTTTCAACAATTTAGATTGCTTATTTAATTGATTTTGTCTTGGTGTAGTGTACTATGTTCAATGCTATATGGTGTGAGGGCAAGCATTTTTTAACACAACAGATTGATGATAAGAGAAACACACAAGATTGCAACGTCATTGCTAGCTTTGAGGGAGCCAATGGAGCCATGGATGATTATTGTGGCATAATCCAAGATATTATTAAGCTTGAATTTCGATGCTTCTTTGTGTATGTTTAGGATGTATTTGGGGATTGAAGTTTGGCAAGAGCCAAAATAGATCTTCATCTCACAGCTGAAGTATGCTGGTGAGATACTGAATGCATTTGGCATGGCTGGAGTGCAAGACAGTTGGCACCCCTATGCAGGTTGACGTGAAGCTCTCAAACGAGGATTCATCACCACTGGTGGACGAAGCGAAGTACAGAAGGCTTGTGGGCAGTTTGATTTACTTGTGCAACACGTGGCCGGACATCAGCTTTGCGACTGATGCGGGTGCTGAAATACTACCCATACAACCCTCTCATCTAAAGATTTAATAACGTGGTTAAGTATTCACTAAGATTTGTGAATGTCCTCGCAATCATTAGATCTGTTAAATATTCATTGGTGTTTGTGAATGTCCTCACAATCATTAGATTTTACCAAATAGTTAAATTTTCACCAGGGTTTGTGCATGTCCTCGCTATCACTAGAGTTTTAGCCATGTGTGTGTGTGTGCATGTGTGTGTGTGTGTGTGCATGTGTGTGTGTGTGCATGTGTGTGTGTGTGCGCATGTGCGTGCGCACACACTTTCGTGCATGCTTGCGTTTGCGCATGCGCACATGTGTGTGTGTGTGTTTAAAAAATAAAACCTTTTAACAACACAGCACACGATGCTCAAATAAGGGTGGATAATAAATTTGTCACCTTATGGGTGTTCATAAAATATGTATACAATTGGTACAAAAAGTGTCAAATCCGTCAGGTAGTCCAGGATCCAAGGTCAGGGTCCACTTACCTGCCACCATCCAAGAAAAACTAGGTCTTAGAACATCAAAGTTTCAATTGGGTAGACAGGTAATGCCTGTATTCCCTGTCGTGTTATTGCTTTACCTAGGCAGTCGTTCATGAATGCTCAAGAGAAAAAGTACACTGCGATATCGCCATTGTATGGGCAATAACAAAATCGCACCCATATATCCATGGTACAAACTGATCACACTGCATTGACAAGCCTAATGACAAAAAACAATATGATCGGTTGACTAAGCAGGATATTTGTTTTCTCAAGGTTGATTTTGACAAGGCATGTGATAGATTAGAATAGTACTTTGTTATCCAAGCTCTCACAGATATGGGCCTTGGCCCTCAGTATATTTCTTTCATAAAACTTCTACTTACTAATGCCTTAGCTAAGATATGTGTAAATGGAGCTAAGATCCATCACGTAGGGTTGCCGCATAGCTCCTCTTTGTTTGCTATAGCTGCTGGCTCTTTGGGGTAGCTTCTCCAGAGTCATAGTAAAGTTGGAGACTTGAGAGGTATAGAGCTCCATTCTGGAAAACAGTTGATATGCCAACAGTTTGCAGATGACACCAACCTTACACTAAAGAACAATGAGCAGGATATCAAAAGGATTATGGGCTATTTAGACACTTTTTGTAAGGCCACTAGATCCAAGATCAATCACATTAATATTGGATATGCTACTCTAAGAGGAGAAGATCAAGAAGTTATAGAGGAATTGGGATGTCACATAATCAAGCAAGGTACTATTTTTAGACTACTGGGGATACCTTTGGGTTTTGACATTTCAATGAAGTAGAGGAGAGGTGGGACTGGTTCATGGATAGATTCCAAAAAAAGGTAGAGAAATGGAGAGGTTTCCAAGCTAACTTAGCTGGCAAAAGACTTATCCTTAATCATTGCATACATCCCATTGCTATATTCTACCTAATTTGTTGGTCTCGTGCCAAGGCAAGTCTTGATAGATACATTGGAATATGCAGATCTTTCCTCTTAGGTGGGAATAAAAAAGATAGCAAAGGACAGATGGAGCTTCTGTATAAAACCTAAAGAAGAAGGTGGTCTAGGGACCATAGATATAGAACAAGCTGCTAGGAAGCTCTCTACCACCCGGTTCGTTAAAGCTATTCTTCATCCTCAGGGGGATTGGGCGTAGCTTCTTAGAAATGTTAGCCACCTTAGGCCTTTGAGAGCCCTCAAACAGAAAAACTATCCTACCTTGTCTGCTATCTGCAACCCTAAGCCTTGCAAGGCTAAAGGGAGCCGTCCTAATGGAAGGCATTTGAGGAAATCAAATGTCAAATTGTGTTCTCAAGGAAAGGGGCTTTTATGTCTTTAGACTCTATATGGGTCTCAACAATCTTCAGAAGCTGTGTTCTCACTGATGAGGGCTTCTTAATGACCTACTACTTATTCAAGAAAGAGTTATAGAGTTGGGGATAGCTATGGGACAGAGAAGAGTATAGATGGAAGACTTGGGCTGAGATAAAAAGGGAATTTGCCCTCAACAACCAACATCAGGGTCTAATCATGAATCAACTTTAGTGTGGGAAGGAGACACACAGTGGAAGGGTGCAACGTTCCTAGTGTACAATAGGGAGTTTAGCTGGATTGGGTGGGAGCTTCTCCGTTTTTTCTATTCCTACTCCTACTGGGGACATTGATGATCTCTTAAATGTTTTAAATGCTTGATGGAATTTGCATGACTAAAAATTCAAATGGAAAGCCAAATTCTGCTGCATTTTGTTGAAAAGTGTCCCAGATAAAATGTATGCTCTATTATGGTTGATCTTACACAAGGCTGCTTGGACAAATGCCAGAGGTTTGAGGATTGGTAAAGGAGATGGGAAATGCTTGAGATGCCTTGCCCTTAATGAAGACATCTTTAGGCAAGTAGCATTGTGGAATGAAACGAAAATCTGGCCTCCCATTGAGCCACGTGTTAAATGATTTAAATAAACTTTAATACTTTTTATTTCTTTTGTGAAGTTCAACCGATGCCACATTTCCTAACTTCCATCATTTCGTTTCTTGCAAAATCTCAAGGGAGATAGCTTCCGCCATAGCCACATTCTCCATCTCCATCTCCTCCTCCTCCTTCCTTCGTTGCCATGGACATCTCCTCCCTCTCTCCCTCCCTCCCTCCTCACCTCGACCTTCATTGTTTCCTCCACCCACCTCCCTCTCCCCTTGAAAGAACAGCAATATTTCTCTGCTTTCATACGTAGTTACATCGTCCTCAAATGTAGGTATGACGTGCTTGTAAGGAGCTACAATTCCCTTCTCCATTTTTGTGACTTTGGAGGAGTAATGCCCGAAATCAGCTACAATAAACATCGCAGACCCCAATTGCTTCCTTGCATCGGGAACAACTCTTGGTTTTGAGCAAGAATGGCTCTCTCTTCTCTCTATCTCTCTCTCTCTCTTCCGAAATGCTCAGAGAGCCCTTCAATATGTGAGAAAGAATCTCTCTCTGTCACTCAAGGACCAAAACACCACCATCTACACACATTTATCGATGCCAACTACAATCGGAGCTCATCATCCAGCACCCTCTTCTCCATGTATCCCACTCCCCCCCTCCTCGGACACCCCCACTCCTGCCCTGCCACTCGCGGACGTAGCTCTACCAATGTAGGAGAATCTTGGAACCCATGAGCATAGCGCTAGAAGTTTCTGTGATGCTGTGGTTGGACACTGCTAATGCTTTGCCCCCAGCTGAATCAGACCCGGATGATGACGGTGAATACCATGCTGTTGGTGTTTCCTACGCACATGATTCCATCCAAGATTACCCAGTCAAATCTCCAAGATGACAACTAGTATGACTACAAAGACAATCAATTTCTTCCATCGCATATGGTAGCAGAGACGGCAAATGCTGAAGGTACTCTCTCCAAGCCATACGCATGAAGCCATACGCATGCCAAAGACATGATCCCTCCCTTTTGTCTTGTAGCTCTGCATGAGCCACTACAAGTGTAGGATTCTCTACTTCACCTCCGGCTGGATGTTGCGATCCATTCTCATTGTCTGCTCGCTATAATTTCAAGCCGTTAACCCCTCCATTTCAACCTGAAGAGTTGTCCCAAGATTTCCTCTATACCAAGACTTGCGGGTTGTTTGCTATGACGCGGCAATAGAGAATTGATCTCTCTTTTGAGCCTAGTGAGCGACTTCGAGAAAATGTTGCTTGAAATTTGCCTTACTTTGCAACATCGATGGAATTCTTGCCACCCCTGTTGCTTTCGATGGCACTATCCTACTCTCCCTAATGTGAAGATATGCCTCTCCCTCAAATGTTTACTTTCTTCAATATGATCGCTCCCACTTGGGGCATTGTTCCAACCAAAGAATTAAAGACCTTTCCTTCAAAGACCCCGCTAAATTGGCACTGTCCAAGTAGAGCCCGCGCAAATATGCAGGTAACGGCCTAGGAATTGCTGAGGGTCACTTTGTATTTGAGCGAGCGTCTTCAAGACATAAGAGGGCCTCCCGGCGCCAACCAGTGGAGCTTGGGGAGCCCTACTGGCAAGATCCTTTTGCAGCCCCGTGCATGCAAAATGTTGAGTGATGCCATTTTCTTGGCAGTGGACTACTGCCCTGGCTGCCTGGATTTTCCAAATTCCAGCCCATCATTCCACTGCTAGACTGGATGAACTAGTAAAATGAGGTTATCATTCTCTGAAATTGCCAATAGCGGCATTCATTCCCTTGTGCTGAAGACTTGCATAGCAAGTTGCAGGAGGTTCAGCCTGTTTGCTTTTGCCTGCAACTCATCAACGTAGACACGGGGGGACGTTATTCCCATGAAACGAGTTGATGTTGAATGGGCAGCCTCCGAGTCCCCAGCCTCAGCGAGACACCGGGAGGCCCTCTAAGCCTTCCATTCATCATTATGCATGGTGGCCGTGATGTTGTCACTGACCCCACTGTCAGTAAATCCCTTTTTGAGATTGCCAAGAGCATTGACAAGGCTCTCAAGCTCTACGAAAATGTGGCATGCGTTATTAGCATGGGAATATGATGAGGATGTGGAAGTCATATTCTCCGACATCAAGGCTTGGCTAGATGAAAGAGTCTCACAAAAACTACCAAGGAAAGAAGTAGAAGAGGGTTGATTTCCATTTCCTTCTATGGAAAGCCAGATTCAAATGCCAAGCATTTGAACACATTGACGAGGATCGGTGGTTCAATTTCTCCCAATCCGTTGAACGTGTTGCAATCTCTATAGTCTTTTGGAAGTGAAATTAGTACTTTATTTCGATGTCCATATGTCATGTAGTGTCATTTATTTTCCCAATTATCAAAGGTGAGCTTTTCTTATTCTCCATTTTGCAGTCTTTAGGCCATGACATACTAAGCAAAATCTAGAAGCGTTGCATGGATTCTAGGTTGCCCACACCATGACATTTGCTCTCCTTACTCCAATGTTTAGGTAGGCAGAAAGATTCATTTGCATGTTCCATTTATGCTTCAAGGATTGTGCTGCTCTAGCAAGTTTGTTTGAATTTTCCTTATTGTCCTAAACAAGGATGCAGGTGGATAGCCCTTGATGAAAGCCATGAAACTAGCTTGTTTAAGCATGCGATGCATAAAGATATTCGTGCAGATTCTCCTCCCACACTTACAAGTGGTTACATATGAAATGTAAGGTTCCATGTACAAAATGAAGTTCTAGGTGCCAAATTCAAATTGCTATATGCTAAATGCAAAATGTTATGTGATCAATTTAAAGTGTTATGGGCCCAAGAAAGGGTACTTTCCTTGGTTGTATAATTTTTGGAGAGTAAGTTTCCAAGAAATGTGTGGTGATATGCTAAATGCAAAGTACTATAAGCCAAATGCAGATTTCTATGTGCTAAACTCAAATTGCTATGTGCTATATACAAATTGCTATGTTCTATATACAAATTGCTATGTCCTAGATCCAAATGGATATGAACCCAAGGAAGGGCACGTTCCTTGGTCTTATAATTTTTGGAGAGGAAGTGTGCCAACTCTCTCCCCACACAAATGTGTGGTTATGTGCTAAATGCAAAGTATTATAAGCCAAATGCAAAGTGCTATATGCTAGATTCAAACTGCTATGTGCAAAATTAAAATTGCTTTGTGGCAAATGCAAATTGAAATGAATAAGAAGACGAATTCTGCAAAAGTATCTAACAAGTGCAAAGTGCTATGTACCAAATGCAAAGTGCTATATGTGCTAAACTCAAAATGCTATGTGCTACATACAAATTGCTATGTCCTAGATACAAATCGATCTGAACCCAAGGAAGGGCACGTTCCTTGGTCTTATAATTTTTAGAAAGGAAGTGTGCCAACTCTCCCCCCACACAAATGTGCGGTTATGTGGTAAATGCAAAGTACTATAAGCCAAATGCAAAGTGCTATATGCCATATTCAAAATGCTATGTGTAAAGCTAAAAGTGCTTTGTGGCAAATGCAATTGAAGATAAATTCTGTAGAAGTATCCGACAAGTGCAAAGTGCTATGTGCTAAACTCAATTTCTATGTGCTATATGCAAATTGCTATGTGCTAGATACAATCCTAAGGAAGGGCACGTTCCTTGGTCTTATAATTTTTGAAGAGGAAGTGTGCTAACTCTCCCCCCACACAAATGTGTGGTTATGTACTAAATGCAAAGTACTATAAGCCAAATGCAAAATGCTATATGTTAGATGCAAAATGCTATGTGCAAAATTAAATGTGCTTTTTGCCAAATGCAAATTGAAATGAACCCAAAGAAGGGCACATTCCTTGGTCTTATAACTTTGGTAAGGAAGTGTGGTAACTCTTCCCCCATAGTATTATGTGCAGAGTGTAAAGTGCTATGTGTTGATTGAATATAAAGTGCTATGTACCAAATTCAAATTGCTATGTGCTGATTCAATTTTCTAAAAACAATACTTGTGGTTATATTCTAGAAATACAAACTATTCTATGTCAATACAGCTACCTGCTCGAATCTAGTTCATCTTTTTGTTGCTTGTGAGAAGAGTTTGGAAGTCTATATAGGTCGAAACAAGTGAAGTTTTTAACGATGGGCGGGCATCTCTTTACACACGCATCGTCTATGACCAGGCCTTCCAGGGCACCTAGTCCCATGACTCTCTGTGGGCATCCCCTGTACTTTTTGACGGCTCGCCGGCGAGCCTATGCTCTACCGCCGGAACGTTCCGGTGGTGAAGCGGCTCTGGCGGCGTCCCGGCCACGTGCCACATTCTGTGGGCTTCCCTCCTCACTCAATCAAGATTTCTTACAATCTGCACAATCGAATTGGGTTGCCAATACCGGGTCTTTGATCGCAAGATCTGGATCCGCATGCTGCTGAAAGTGGTTGCTCGATTTCCTTCGACGAAAGACATAAGAGCCCACGTCGTGAGGCACAAGAATAAGGTCCTAATCGCGTCTCACACAGCCCAAGAGCAGCTGGATCAGAAACTCTTAGAAAAGAAAATTTCAGAATTACCCGCTTTGCAAGTTTATCCTTCTGATCGCAAGAACATCCATATACAAGTTATTGATAACGGACTTGAGCGAAATCCATGTACAGAGAGGCTTCTCGTAAGAATGTACGCGAAATGCGGAGCAGCGGATCAAGCTGTGGAACTATTTGCCAACGTGCAGCACCGCGACGTGATTTTATGGAATTTGGTTATTACCTCATTTAGCCGGCAGGGAAAAGGCCAGGAAGCTCTGCAACTTTTCGAGCAAATGCAGCAAGAAGGTGTGTTTCCAAGCAAAGTCACATATATCTGCATGCTTTCTGTATGCGCGGGCCAGGAAGCTCTAGTTGCCGGCAAGCTGATGCATGCTCGCATTCGGGAGAGTGGATGTGAGGCCGATGTGGTGGTGGCAACTGCCCTTCTCAACATGTACGGAAAATGTGGCAGCCTGGAAGGTGCACAGAAGATGTTCAGTAGAATTCAAGTCCGTGACCTTGTTTCATGGAATGCCATGATTGCGGTGTATGCTAAACACGGGTCGGGCAAGCAATGGATCATGCTCTTCGGGCAAATGAAGTTGGAAGGAGTGATGCCAAACAAAGTAACTTTTATAAGCATTCTTGATGCATGTGCTAGGCAAGGAGCCCTAGCTGAAGGCAAACGGATGCACAGCCTCATTGTGGATACTGGATTTGAATCAGATATTATTGTGGGGACCACCATTCTTAACATGTATGGCAAATGTGGTAGCTTAGGGGAGGCCTTTCGAGTGTTTCAGAGTCTGCCAGGAAGAGACATTGTCTCATGGAACTCCATGATTGCACTGTGTGCACAGTATGGTCATTGCAAAGAGGCCCTTGAACTTTTCGATGACATGCTGCACAAGGGATTTATGCCTAGTAAAGTCACCTTTGTTAGCATTTTCAATGTATGTGCTAGCCAGGCAGCTGTTGCTCCAGGTGAGCGGATACATGCACGCATTGTAGACAGTGAAATTGAATGTGATCTCATTGTGGGGAATGCCATTGTCAATATGTATGGAAAGTTTGGCAGAGTACAGGATGCACAGAAGATGTTTGACAAGTTACCCAAAAGGAATGTTGTTTCTTGGACTGCCATAATAGCTGCCTATGCTCAGCATGGCCAGGGCCAGCGAGCCTTAGACAGTTTTGATGAAATGCAGCAGGAAGGAGTTATACCAAATGGGGTAACCTTTATCTGCATCCTTTATGCATGTGCCAGTGAGGCAGCTCTCACTGAAGGCAAGTGGATCTATGACTGTGTCCTGGGCCATGGTTTGGAATCAGATATTACTGTAGGTACTGCCCTTGTTAACATGTACGGCAAATGTGGCAACCTAGAGGATGCAAGAATGTTGTTTGACAAACTATCAAAGCGTGACTTACTTTGTTGGACTGCCATGATTGCAGTGTATGTTCAGCATGGTCAGGGCATGGAGGCTCTTGACGTCTTTAACCAAATGCAGAAGGAAGGAATCAGGCCAGACAAGGTTACGTTTGCAAATATTATTGCTGCATGTTCTGGGCAGGTGGCACTTAGAGAAGGTGAGAAGATGCATGCTTTCATCCAGAAGTGTGGACTTGAGTTGGATTATGTTGTCGGAAGCGCCCTTGTGAAGATGTATGGCAAGTTTGGAAAATTGGATATTTGTCGGAAGGTTTTTGACAAAATGCGTGAGCAGGATGCAGTTTTGTGGAATTCCCTGATTGCTTTGTATGTTCAACATGGACAAGGCAAGGAGGCTCTGCAACTGTTCGACGAAATGTGTTTTGCAGGGATTTTGCCTGACAAGGTCACCTTTGTCACCACGCTTGCGGCATGTGCAAATGAAGCAGCTCTAGCAAAAGGTGAACAGCTGCATACGGTCATCCTTAAGAGTGGATTCGACGTAGATGATATAATGGGGAGTGCTCTAGTGAGCATGTATGGGAAGTGTGGCAACTTAGATGTTTCACGGAAGTTGTTCGACAACATGCAGCAGCAAGATGTTGTTCTGTGGAACGCAATGGTTGCAGTTTATGCTCAACATGGTGAAGGCATTGAAGCCCTTCGACTTGTTGAACAAATGCAGCAGGAGGGGATTCTGCCAGAGGTCGTAACTTTGGTCAGCGTTCTCTTTGCATGTAGCCATGCAGGCCTCATTAACGAGGGTTGCTGCTACTTCGTCTCCATGGAGCATGCTTTTGGTGTCTTCCCGACTATAGATCATTATGTCTGCATGGTAGACCTCCTTGGGAGAGCAGGTCAATTAGATGAGGCAGAAAAGTTGATTAACAATATGCCATTTCAGCCTACTATCGTTTCATTTATGTCATTACTTAGTGCTGGCCGGTCCTTGGCTGAGATTGGGCAGAGTGAACAAGCTGCCAGGCACACGCTTGAGCTAGATCCAGAGAATGCTGCTCCATATGTTGTCCTGTCAAACATTTATGCTGCAGCTTGAGCATGCTTTTGGTGTCTTCCCCTGTTATAGATCATTATGTCTGCATGGTTGACCTCCTTGGGAGAGCAGGTCAGTTAGATGAGGCAGAAGTTGATCGACAATATGCCATTTCAGCCTACTATCGTTTCATTTATGTCTTAATGCTGCCAGTCCTTGGCTGAGATAGGGCAGAGTGAACAAGCTCCCATGCACACGCTTGAGCTAGATCCAGAGATTGCTTCTCCATATGTTGTGCTTGCAAACATTTGTGCTGCACCTGGCAAAGGGATGATGATACTGGAGAGCGTATAAATATGGCAAGAGATTGGATCTACCTTCTGAAGCAGCTGTTTGGGGAGCCTTTTGATGAAAATCGATTGTACCTAACATGGTTCAAGCACTTGGAGCCAGGATTGTCGGAAAGGGAAGCATTCATGATCAGCATCCATTCTGACCACAGTCATGGCATTACTTGGTTCTTGAGGCTCTCTCCAGGCCAATGGAGAGCAGCATAAGTGCGCAACATGGAATGTTTGATTCAAATCGAGGGAATGCTGCCGTGTGTGATGTTATGCAGTGTATGTGCTGCAACTAGGAGGTGATTCTGCCCAGAGACTATTGTGGTATATGGGCGTCATGTCTTAAGCAGAGCAGGGGTATTTTTCAAGTTAGTCAGAGAGACAGGTGCGTAAATTCTTTTTGGACCATCATTTCTTTCCTTATGGTATATGCAAAGTTGGTACACATATGATGTATGCAATATATCTTTGTAATGTATTCCCCCTTAGCTCAGTACATCGCGTGTGATGTTCTCCCGCATCAGCTCGAGCTCCCCATACCTGCTGCATCTGCTGTACATCCAATCCGTACAGCCCTGTATGACTACGAAATCAGAAGCCCGCCATCAGCTCACTGTACAACCACCATCAGCATCCGGAGTTAGCCATACCAATCCATACAAGTGTACGGACTGTTTCCGAACAGCCCATACACGTGCATCTGCCCGTACAATCAGTCGTACACCTCGACCTGCAGCTGCCCGTACAATCAGCTCGCCATCAGCCTCCCGGACTTGCAGCTCGCTATCAGCCGCCGTACACATCTGCCGTACAGTTCGCCTGCTGAAGATCCTGCTCTGGCCTTGGTCCTTGCCTCCGCTCATTTCGAGCCTCTTCCAAGTTGTACTTATAGCTCCAGTTTGTACTTGCAGCCCGTGCTTTCAGTTTCCTTGCACGGGTGTCCTCGGAGTACGTGTGTGCATGTGGGACAGTTTTGGGCTGCATATTCAGCTCAAGTTGCTAAGTGTGCATTTTGAAGCCAAGTGTTGGCTAAAGATGTATGCACTTTTGGATGCCTATTGAGCAAGAAATTGCTGTCGCATTGTGAGCCAATGTTTAGCTGAGATTCAAGCAGATTTTGGGGCAAAAGTACATTGCAATTTGAGCCAGTGTTTGGCTGTGATTCAGGATATTTTCTAGGCAGAAATATATTGCTTGATTGCATTTTGTAACCCGGAAGGGATTGTGTTATGGGTAGATATTTTTGGGCAGTTTCTCTGCTATTTCAGAGCAACCACTGTCAGTGTATGCCATTGCAAAGATGATTGCATAGCAGTCACTTGTCTTTCAATTGCATTTTATTTACAGGTACATTTGCTCTCGTTCTTGAGCTTGCAATCATGTCTCTCAATGAGAATTTTGGTACCATTACTGAGCAAATAAGTTGGATGGACCCAACTATGCTTTTGGTCATTTACGCTCAAGAATATTTTGGTTGGCAAAGGCTTATGGGGCATCGTGAATAGTGATGAGACTAATGCATCTTCCACTACTGGTACTACCACTCAGGCTTCTACTATCACTCCCACGGAGGATCAGAAGAGATTTGATCACAGGGATATCCAAGCTTTGTCTTTGATTGCATTATTAATGAAGACACACATTAAGTCAAGCTTTAAGTCGTCCAAGGGCAAAAAATGCTTGGGACAAGTTTAAAAGTATGTGGAATGTCAAGAATGAAGCACGAAGCATTGCTTTAATCAATCAGCTCAATGACTTATCCATGCTTGAAGGTCAAACTATTTCAGAGTACATTGCTAAGATTACTGACATTTGAGATGAGCTCCCAGCCATTGATGAGGACACAGAAGACAAGAAATTGGTCTCTATTACCCTTAATAGCCTGGCTATTTCATATGGCACATTTGTTACCTCCTTGACCATCATGCTCAGGGCTGCTCCTCTCTCATTTGATGAGTTAGTTGGCTTGCTATTATAGGAAGAAACGAGGACTTCCAATGTTGTCTGTCACTTGCCACTCATGGAAAAGGTAGATTTCAGCCTACAGGAGGTCATTTTTAGAAAAAGATCAGCCATGCCTATCAGCCGAAGGAGGGAAGTGCAAACACAAATGTAGGAAATGCAGATAAAGGTCCAAAGGTGAAGAAAAGCAAATGCAATTATTGCAAGAAGCTTGGTCATTACATTGCAAAGTGTTGGAAATGGATTGCCAATGAGAAAAAGAGCCAATGCACAAGTAGTAATTATGTTACACCAGCTGAGAATACAAATGCTTCATAATCTCATGCAAATTTTGCACAAGAGGGAAATGATTTTGTATTTACATCTTAGGACAGATTTGGTGCCTGGGGGGATTCAATTGCATATGATGCTTCTCATGCTTCATTTGGTGATTCTTCATTTGATGCCATAGATACTTGGTATCTAGATAGTGGTGCATCGAAGCACATGGCTCACAAGAAAGAGTGGTTTGAAGAAATCAAACTTGTTTATGGCAGGCATGTTACTTGTGCTAATGATCATGAGCTCTCTCCTTTGGCGGCTTCTCTGTGCTTGAGACAACAATCCACAATTCTTTTTGCATAAGCAACAATGCATCTTAGGACATGACATGAGTGGGAGATGTTCATATCCTTCTGGATTCAGGAAAGAAAAAGTATATCCGTGATGTCTGGTATGTTCCTGACTTGAGGAAAACTCTTATTTCAGTTCCATCCATGGTCCATGATCAGCACATGCTCGTGGAATTTCAGAATGATCAATGTAGGATCAAGGATCCAAAGAAAGGGTATGAGATTATGGCTATAGGCTCTTATGAGACTAGCATGGGTCTTACAAGCTTGATGCTCAGTCCTATAATCAGGATGCTTTGGTTGTCTCGTATGCTACTCCTGGTGATTTATGGCATGCTAGGTTTGGTCATGCGCATCACAGAGCTTTGGCATACTTGCATAATCATAATATGGTTGAAGGTAGCAGCCCGCTCAAGAGGTGTATAAAGGGTGTGCACTTGCAAAGTTACATTGCCTACCTTTCAAAAAGAATGACCCAGGTTCAGTAAGAGCACACAGGGTTTTGTAAATTGTGCATAGTGATGTTTGTGGACCAATGAATGTAACTACCCATAGAGGGTATCGGTACTTTGTTACATTCATTGATGATTATTCCAAGTTCACGTGGCTCTTTCTCATGAAATGCAAATATGAAGTATTCAATTGGTTCAAGGAGTTCAAGGCATTGGTTGAGAACCAAACCAATTCTAGTATTGGAACACTCAATTCCGACAATGGGGGAGAGTACACTTTAAATGCCTTCAAAGGGTACTTGAAAGAGAATGGGATAAGGCATCGCAAAACAATGCCATATACGCCTCAACACAATCTGATACAAAGAGGAAGAACATGGGAAATGACACGGTGTATGCTGAAATTAAAGAAAATGTCAAAAGCATTTTGGGGTGAGGTAATAGTTATGGCCACAAATATTCAGAATCGATGCCCTACATAAGCATTGGTTGACAGGACGCCTTTTGAGGCATTTTATGGCTACAAGCCCAAGGTGAATCATTTCAAGTTATTTGGGTCAGTTGCATATGCTTTGGTACCAGCTCAGAATCGATCCAAGCTTAATGATCACTAAATGCATTTTTGTGGGGTGTAGTACTGAAAGTAGAGGCTTGAGGCTTTACGATCTAGCCACAAGGAAAGTAATCATAAGCAAGGATGTTTTATTTGCTGAGCATGATAGCATGCAATCCATCAATGAGGATTTGCATCCATATGATGATACATCTCTGGATATTGTTCAGTTTGAGGATGATGCAGATTTGAGTCCTTCAGTTGATTTGTGTTTCCCAGTTGGTATTCCCTCTACCTCTTAGACTCCAGCTGAGTTGCCACATGTTGAGGGTGCTTCTCCCTTGAATGTTTCAGATTGCAGCCAACTCAAGGAGAGGGACACCCCAATATTTGAAAGCACTATCACCATCACACAAAGGACGCAAGTCCGGGCACATTTCAAGTTGCTATTCCCAATAGAATATGTGAAAAATCAGTTTCAAGATGGGGTAGGTTGACTCTTGTAGATGCCAGAGATCAGCCCACTTTAGGGAGAACCACAGCAGCACCAAAAGTACTCATAATCACGTCAATTTTGCCTTGATGACTACAGTGATGGAAGCTCAAACAAAACCTCAGCATTTTGACGATGCACAGGAACATCCCGCATAGCAAGAAGCCATGAAATCAGAAGTTAAATCCATTGAGAAAAATGGTACAGGGGATTTGGTTGGTCCTCCCATAGGCAAGAATGTTGTTGTCACCAAATAGATCTACAAGGTCAAGTATCATGCATATGGTACTGTTGAGAAACACAAGGCCCTTCTTGTTGCCAAGGGGTATGCTCAAGAAGAGGGAAATGACTATGAGGAGACCTTTTCTCTGGTAGCCAAAATGACTACCATCCGTGTGTCATTTCTCTTACTGCAAATTATGGTTTGTCAATCTTTCAGATGAATGTCAAGACTGCCTTTCTGAATAGGGATCTCAAAGAGGAGGTCTATGTGCAACAATCCCAAGGTTTCATGGTGGAGGGACAAGAGCACAAGATATGCAAGCTGAAAAAGGCATTATATGGGCTTAAGCAAGCACCTTGTGCATGGTATCACAAAATACATCAATTTTTGTTGTCCTAGGGCTTTATCAATACACATACGGAGCCCAATCTCTATCTTCTGCAAAAAAGCGTAGATTTGGTCATTATTGTGCTATATGTGAATGACATTATAGTCACTGGTAGTAATATGGCGAAAATTGCAGTAGTGAAGTTCGTCTTATGTCAAACATTTGATATGACAAATCTGGGGTTACTTCACTATTGTCTTGGCATTGAGTTTTGGCAAACCCAAGGGGGGATCAGCATGCCACAGACAAATTATTCCAAGGGCATCTTGTAGAAATTTAAAATGGAGGATTGTAAACTTGTGGCCACTCCATTGGAAAAGGGAATCAAGCTAAGTAAGCATGATGAGACTGAAAAGCTTGATGGCACACACTACAGGCAGCTGATGGGTAGTCTTATCTACTTATATTCCACTAGATCATATATTTCCTATGCTATAGGGTCTGCCACATTGTCCTCAGTGGAACAATATGTAAGATCAATGAAGCCATCTTGAATACAATCCTGCACATAATGATTGTGATTTTCAATAAGTTTTATGTGAGCATGAAAGATAGGATTGTTGCCAATGGCGATGCAACTCTGGCTGTCACAAAAGATTGAAGATGCCTCACCATCCTGAGCATGATGCAAATCATGCAATAGCTTCCTCAAGCACATACATTCCATAGTGGTTGCATTTGCCGCTTTATATTCAACTTCACTGGAGGAGGGCTTTTCCTCTCTGGGTTTCTTATTTTTGGGACTCTTGTTGTGGGCAGGGGTGAGGCTTTTCTTCTTTCCCATGTCGGCGTTGCACAAGGTGATGTTGTTGAGAAGATCAAGCGGCTATTCAGCAGCTTGCCTAGTGGCGAGAGTTGTGAGTTTGAGAGCTCGTTTGGGTGCCATATATGGCTCAAGGCAGGGAATGAAGTATGTGGAAAGTGGATGTGAACATTGACTTGCTATAAGCATGATCTCTAGTGATCTTGCCACCGTCGATCTAGCAAGGCAGAGAGACTCATGTGACGTCTCTTACTGGTGCTGCGTGTTTTGTATTGTATGATTAGTTTCATCGGCTCTGAGTCGGTAATGATCAAGGCTTTGTATTTACGCACCTCAGGTGAGTGATCGGTCACATCGTCGAGATTTGCAATGATTCCTCGTATTAATTGTGTGTGTCCTGCCGTTCAAGCTACGACGAATTGGGGTGGCTATTGAAAGTGATTGTTTGTTGTTTCGTGCAGTCGTATCTCGATCGGAATGGGTGTTATGAGTCGGAGTGGGCTTGGACTTTGGGACCATGGTTGGATTGGACTCGGCTTAGTCTTCTTAGTTGACCAAGTCGGGACTAGTAGGTTAGACTCTAGTCAGTAGTCGGTAGTCGGATTTGCCAGGCATGAGTGACTCATTGGTCGGATTGGAGTCAGACGTCGTATGGTTGAACCGTGGTTGGATCAGAGCCTTGCCCGTTTTTGCCACTGTGCTCGTGCATGCTCACACCCTTGTACCTACATTATTCAATTGTTTTATGCTGATCGCATTGAAGCTTACCTGAGACCTTTTGACGTCATTGATTTGGTTTTCTTTTGTGCCTGTCAGCCTACAGTCGGACTCTTGTCAGACTTTGATTGAGGTGTTTGTTTGTTTTTGGCTCGGTTGGTGCCTTGATCTGGATGGTAAGAGCTGAATCAAAAGTGCTCCATGTAGCATTGCCTTATGTACTCCTTTTGATTGTGGTAGGATCAATGTTGAAATTAGTTGCAATCCACTGAGGGAGTTGCTGTAGATAGTGATTGGAGACGTTTTCTTGACCAGATTTGTATGTTGCCCTAGCTCTGCCAGGTTGAGGCCTTGAAGCATGTTATCTTGAGTGGTATCAAAGCTATATCAGAATCTCTTGTTGTTAAAGTCATCAACCTAAATGATTGATACAAAAACATTTTCTTGATTGAAGTTAGTAGACATCTGCAGAGATATTGTATTGATCTTGGCCTGGGTTGGGTCGGGTCCAATATAGGGTTTTAACCTGAAACCATTTTACTGGCTTTTCAAAAGCATTGCCATGAAGGTCAGCTAATTGGAAGGTACCTTGACCAAATACTTCAAGTACTTTGAATGGTCCACCATACCTTAGCTTGAACTTTCCTGGCATTTTACCCAACTTTGTATTGAACATCCAAAGTAAGTCACCTTTCTTGAATAACTTGAACTTGATATTTCTATTGATCCAAGCAGCTCTTATTTTTTGAATGATGTCAGCAGTGTGGGAACTGCTTAGTCTATCTTCATCTAATTGTAGAAGTTGTTGCAATCTAGAATTAATGGATTCCTCTGGGGATAGCTTGTTATCAATTGCAACTGTCAAGCTACTTGGTTGCAATAAATTCCATTGGCACCACTCACATCCATACACCACTTTGAATGGTGTTAGACTAGTTGCAACCTTGTGAGCTGTTCTGAGGGCCCATTGACACATCCCAGCACTCCTGAAACCCCTGATCTGCAAAATAACCACACACAACATCAGAACTGAGCAGCTGCTCACCACCCAACCGTGACATCTACGGGATGTGATCCCGAATCAGAAGATGTCCCCCTAAGCCACGAGCTGAGCTACTGGCACGAACTCCCAATCAAATCCAAACCAGCCTGGTGTCCCATACCACCAGGTGGCGCTGTGAAGCCCTGGATCTGCCACTGGGCCTTGGGCTACGCTAAGATGCAAGCGCGCGTCCGCGACACAATCCAGGATCAGACCTAGCACCTGGGAACGAGACTTGCTCCCAACTGCACTCTGAGAACTGAACCCCCTGGGCCTCTTTTATAGACTCGGGCCCCGGCGCCAAAAATAGCGAAGACCTATAAATAGTTCGTACCCTTGCCACTCAACCCGAGAATCAAGCCTGCCTAGCTCTAAGCCTCCCCAGGCTAACCTGAGCTAGTTCTGTGTAACTAGTACACGTCAGATACCAATCCGTGCACATGACATACTCCCCCTCTTCTAAGAACTCACTCCTGAGTTCGCTAAGAAATCGGGAAATGTTCTTTGGAGGTTTTGTAATGTCTCCCATGTTGCATCCTCCTCAACACGATCCTTCCACTTAATCTTGTATTCCGTGATAGTACGATTTCGAATCTGTCTTTCACGGAATTCAAGAATAGATTCGGGTTCGTGAGGAATAAAAGTCAAATCTGTAACTTCTATAATCTCATGAGGAGAAACAATTTGATCATCTACACCCAATACTTCTTTCAGTCTACTGACATGAAAGACTGGATGTACTTTAACATCAGGAGGCAATTCTAGTCGATATGCAACTGGTCCAATTCTTTTAATGACCTTGAATGGGCCACAGTATCTGGGGGATAATTTCGGAACCAAACCAGTACTTAGGCTCTTGGATTCCTTAGGAATTCTCAAATATACCATCGTTCCTTCAGAGAATTCTCTAGGTGAACGATGTCTATTAGCATAAAATCTGTCCCGATCTTGGGCACTTCTAATAGACTCCTTGGCAAACTGCAACATTTCCTAGATGTCTTGCAAGAAGTTCTTAGCAGCATCATTTTGAATCCCTTTTAATCCAACCATAACTGGTGACTTAGGTTGAAACCCGTACATAAGCATAAAAGGACTATAACCTGTACTAGAATGCTTTGCACTGTTGTAAGCAAATTCAATCATGGGTAGATAATCTTCCCATGAAGACTGTCTCTTAGATACATATGCCCGAAGCATGTCTTCAACCAACTAGTTGACCTTTTCTGTACTGCCATCAGATTGTGCATGATCTGAGGAACTCATACTTAGAGTAGTTTCCAACTTCTCAAATACAAGTGTCCAGAAGTTACTTGTAAACTTTGAGTCCCTGTCACTGACTATGTCAGATGGCAAACCATACAGCTTGAACAAGTGGTCCACAAACTCGTGAGCCAACTGAACAGCTGAAATAGTTGTTCTTGTAGGTAAGAATCTAGCCATTTTTGTCAAACGGTCGACTATGACCCAAATAGAGTCATGACCCTTGCGCGTACAAGGCAAACCAGTAATAAAATCCATGGAAATACTCTCCCATTTATTACCTAGAATCTGTAATGGCTGTAATAAGCCCGCGCTTCTAAGGCGTTCAGCCTTAGTAACCTGACAAACTCGGCAACCTACCACATAGTTCTCTACAAATGCACGCATCTTAGGCCAATAAAAGGTATGCTTCACAAGAGACAGAGTCCTATGTATACCTGGATGTCCCGCACTAGGAGCATCATGACACTCCCAGAGAATCTTGGATTTAAGGTCTAGAACATCAGGCACACAAATCTTTTCATTCCGGAACAGCAAGCCGTTCCTAATCATCCACTGACCTCCCGCCGCCTGTATCCTAGGTGGCACAATCCTTGAGTCCTGGTCAACCATGGAATTCCCATCCTGGACTTTCTGCCAATAAGAACTGAAATGACTATCAGTTGCGTATAGCCCTCTCAAGGATTGAAATAGGTCTGAGGATATTTCCGTAAATGACAAAGCATTTACAAACTTAACTCGACTTAAGGCATCCGCCACACTATTCAACGAACCCTTACGATAACGTATTTCGAAATCAAAATCCTGCATTAACTCTGCCCATCTGGCTTTCCTTCCTCTCAAGTCTGATCCATCACACACATACTTAATTGACTGGTGATCAGTCAATACAAGGAACTTTGAACCATACAAGTAGTGTCTCCAAACCTTGAGAGCATACACTACTGCATAAAGTTCCTTCTCAAGTGTGGGCCAACGATACTGAGTGTCGTCTAGCTTCTTACTCTCAAAAGCTACAGGTCTGTCCTCTTGGAATAGAGCTGCCCCAATCGCATAATCACTCGCATCGGCCTCTAAAACATAAGGCCGAGTAGGATCGGGTAATGCAAGAACGGGTGCTTCCTTGATAGATAACTTCAAGGTTTCAAAAGCCTTGTTCATTGCATCATTCCAAGGGATCGGCTGAGTAGACCTGCGTCCACGACCTTTCAATATGTTGGTCAAGGGTACCGTGATTTGTGAATAATCACGGACTGACTTCCGAAGAAATACCGTAAATCCTAGGAAAGAGCGAAGTTGTTTCACAGTCTGAGGGATAGGCCATTCTAAAACCTTCTGGATACGATCCAGATCAATGCTAATACCTTCAGAAGAAATCTTGTGTCCTAAGTAAATGATCTCCTTCATAAAGAAGTCACATTTACTCATCTTGGCATAAAGCTTATGCTGTCTTAGAACAAGTAAGACAACCCGGAGGTGTTCTATATGATCCTCAAGCGTTTTACTATATACCAAGATATCATCTAAGAACATGACAACAAATTTGCCCAGATAATCTCTGAACAAATCGTTCATCATCTGCTGAAAAGTAGCAGGAGCATTGGTCAAACCAAAAGGTAATACGAGGAACTCGTAATGACCATACCTAGTCCGGAATGCGGTCCTATCTATGTGTTTAGCATAGATACGGATTTGATGATAACCCGTACGCAAATCAATCTTAGTGAAATACTTCGCTCCGGCCAAACGGTCTATCAAATCATCAGAACGAGGTAAAGGATAGCGATTCTTAATTGTAACTTTATTTAGTCGTTTATAATCTATACACATTCTCCAAGAAGAATCTTTCTTCTTTCTTAATAGGACAGGTGCACCCCAAGGAGATTTACTTGGGCGGATATAGCCCATATTCAGGTAATCCTGAAGCTGTGTAGCTAACTCATCCTCCTCTACCTGGCTCATCCTATACGGTGGTACACTGATAGGTTGAGCCCCTGGGACTAAGTCTATGCGATGATCTACTGCCCTTTCTGGAGGTAAATCTTCCGGCAGTTGAGCTGGAAATACGTCCTTAAAATTATTTAACAACGTTCTCAATTCTCGGTGTTCAAACACACTTAATTCATTTTTGTTAATTACCGAAACAATAAATGAAGAAAGTGGAATCAAAACACACTGATAGACATCATAATGAGAAGTGTTCAATATATTCCGAAGCTGCATCGCAGATACAATAGGCCCCTGAGAAGGGATAATCTTATCACACTGAATACAAAACTGGGTGCCTTTGTCTACAAAAGAAAGTGTATGCTCCATCCATCCAATCTGGATATTGTGGGTTTTAAACCACTCTATCCCGATTAGCAAGTCTACATGCTCTAAATGCATAACATAACATGTGAGAGCTCCCGTGTAGGCTTGAATCCGGATGGGAAGCGCTTCAACCTTGCGATCCCAAAACTGCTTCCCAGCTGGAAGCTGCACCTCGTAGGTGTGGTCGCTAGGTACTGTGGACAGCCCCATCTTCTGCACAAATTTGTAATTAACAAAATTGTGAGAGCTGCCTGGATCAAAGAGAATGTGAACCTGTTGGTCCCTAACTTCTCCATAAACTCGGAAAAGATCATGGGAACCAAACAACGAAGTATTAAAGGTACAATTACAAGAAAAGGGGCAGGTAATGACATTTACTGAAATACCTGTCATCGTAACCTGGTTGGCTGCGGTACATGGACCTGCCTGGAGCTTGGGTCCTAGCACCAATTTCTGGTTCTTCCGCTGAGGACACTCATTCTTCATGTGGCCCCGCTCCTCGCAATAAAAACACCGGCCCTCTTTCTTGAGCTTGAGAGTGCGAAGGAAACGGGCCTTACCATTCTTCGCAGGAGTTAAGCTTTTCCTGGAGGCGTTGTCCGTAGACTTCGTCTCCCCAATACCAGTCGCATGCTGAAAGAACTTGCGGCTTTACCTGACATAAACCCTACTGCTAGCTGAATCTTTTTCTCGTCTGGATAGGGGTGAAATTGGAAGTGTACTTGCCACTTGTGCAACCAAGTGTCAACCACCTCCTTTGTTCTTGATTTCTGGTCACCTGGAAAGGGATCCGGAGTGATATTCGGGCCTAGCACGGAGGCCATGGCATCCACATGCGTGAGTGCTAGCCAGAAGAGTCAAAGTTGCTTGTATCCCTTGGAGTTGCTGTGTCAACCCCGATTGATTAGCGTTGACCTGCTCAAATTTACCATCCAGAGCAGTCGTGAACTCACTGAAGGCTTTCTTAGTGATCAGGTTGTCATAGAGACCCTGATCATCCTCTCCCACTGGAGTGTAATCTAAGTCCTGCTCTCCCATAGCGAACTCGGGATTCGGAGCATCAGACATGGCTGAATTTGATTTGATTACAAACTGAGAGAAATAACTGGGAGAATTGAAGCTGGAAGGAGAAGAGTAGAGGAAAGAAACCGTCCCTCGAAGATGTGAGGAAATCAGAGAAGCTGGCTGGAAAAGAGATGCCGTAAACTGATGATCAGCTTGCGTAGGTGATGGTTTCTTCCTGCTGGTCCGCTGCAGGCCGTACAGTACGGAAAATCTGCTGCTGTTGCAGCTGTTTCTTGGAGGCGAATCTTAGGCAGAGGCAGGACGCAGAGCTGTTGCTATTGCAGCCGTATCTAGATGGCGGAACTCTGGTAGGGGCAGGCCTTTCTTGCGCTGTCTAGCTTGAGACTATGGCTGGACTTGAGATCTCGCCAGGCTTTATAGAAGGTAGCGCAGCAGCTATTATGGAGGCTATGCTTTCTAGGAAAGCCTAGCCACGCTTTCCAGAAAAGCTTGCCTCCCAAAATTGGAGGCTTGAGGCTAAATTTAGCATGCACACCCTCCAGTCTTGGAGGGTCGATGCTTTTTTCTGCCCCACCTTCCAAACTTGGAAGGTGGTGCTTTTTTCGTACCTCAGCCACCCCTAGCAGCTACTGGCCGTACCCTGTTCAGCCTGGTGCACCCCCTGCCTGGGCCGAATCCTGCACCAACTGATGGCGCACTCCTTGGCCTCACCTACCAGTGACACCTACCTCTATGCAACCCTGACCAGCATCCCGATTCCATCTCCTACCTAACAGCCCTGTTTCGCCTCTCTTCCACACTCTCCTAGCTAAAACTTCACTCCCTCTCTCACTTAGACCCTTCAGCAATTTCGAAATCAAGTCTCTCCTTCTTCCTGCCTTTTCCAGATATCTCTTCACCATTCTACCCAGGTAGACAGCAAAAAACGCAGCAGGAAATCTCGAATTTTAGGGCATACCTGGAAGAGAAATCCGTCAAATTTCTCGCATCAGAAGTTCCTACCTCAGGAGTTGGCTCTGATACCAACTGACACATCCCAGCACTCCTGAAACCCCTGATCTGCAAAATAACCACACATAACATTAGAACTGAGCAGGCTGCTCACCACCACCCAACCGTGACATCTACGGGATGTGATCCCGAATCAGAAGATGTCCCCCCGAGCCACGAGCTGAGCTACCGGCACGAACTCCCAATCAGATCCAAACCAGCCTGGTGGGGGTTCCTCAATTCTTACCATGATAATTCCCACATTAGGTAGTTCATCAAGTATACATGTTGGAGCTTCCCCTGATGTCAGCCTGCTCAAATAATCAACAATGGGATGTTGCTTTCTAGGTCTATGTACCATGCTGTAGTCAAATTCTTACAACAAGAGCATCCATCTGGCCAAAATCTACCACTCAATTGCGGTTTGTTGTGACCAAGTAAATAAGTGCCTGATGATCCACATGGAAGTTAACCTTATTACCCAACAAATAATGTCTAAACTTATGCAATGCATAGGCCATACCTAGGGCTTATCTCTCTATGACTGCATAGTTTTTCTCATGTTTTGTTAGAATTCTGCTGGCATAATACATAGGTCTGAACCATTTAGCTATTTTTTATTGCATGACTGCATCCACAATTGTATCTGAAGCATCAATAAAAACTTCAAATGGGAGAGTCCAATCTGGAGGTTGGAGGATAGAAGCAAGCATGAGCATCTTCTTCAATATGTTGAAGGCATACTCTTGTGGTTCACCCCAAATGTAGGGTTCCGTTTCTCTTGTCAGTTTTGTAAGTGGATAACATATATTAGGTAAATATCTGAGAAATTTGTAGTGCCACTTGATTTTGACCAATAAATCTTTGAAGTTGCTTTATATTTTTGGGTGGCTTGGATTTTTGGATAGCAGATCCCTTGTTGGGATCTATCTCCATACCTTGTTAACAGATGATATGTCCAAGGAGAATGCCTTTGCTAACAGCAAATGCACATTTGGCAGGATTAAGCCTAAGTCCACCAGCCAACCTACATTTTGCAAAGCATAAGGCCAAATGATGTAAGTGCTTTATCCTTTTTCCAAAAATTAAAAAGTCATCAAGAAAATGTTGAGATATCGAGCTCCACTTGTGATATGCCAGGGTGACCGTTGTGCATTTATGTCACCAACTTGTTAGCTGCAGATGCGATTGGTACACCGCCCATGAATAATAGCTGGATAATAGCTATCTTTATGTACTCTAGTTAGTGGCTCAGTTAGTATGCCACCTTAGTTAGCTGAGTTTGGTTTGAGACCTACATATAGGGTTCACCTATTCTTTTGTACTTAGAGTTCTTTTGGCTTTCACAACTAAGAAGAAGAAAACTATTTTCAGCCTCCACCTTTGTGTATATTCCCCCATTGTGTATGTGAGAAAGCTACAAGTGAGACTCCTTTCTTCTCTCCCACTCTCTTCACATGGTATCAGAGCTCGGTTCGTGGTAAGGAGCTCAAGAAATCAAACCAAATTCGTGGTGTGGGGGTTAAAGGTCACTGTGCCTTTACCCCAGTTATGTACAATACTCAAACACATATATAAATGAATGAAAAAGAAGATTAGGGTGGTTTGCACCCACCAAAACTTGTGTAGCTCTCTGTTTCTCTCTCTCCCTCTTCCGTTCTTACTTCCGTTGAGAGCACTCTCAACTGGTATCAGAGCCCGGGTGATCTAGTTGAGCGTGTGTGAATGCTTGAAGCTCAGCAGCTCTGTGGGAGGAAGGAGAAGCTCTATGGGAAGCTTTGTGGGTGACTTTACTTGCATCCGAGTATGTGGAGACCTTGGAGGAACCTTTGAAAAAGTCACTTTGGTTTTGCGAAGTGGTTTTGAGAGCCTGTTAGGTGTTTTCAAAGAAAAAGCCGTTTTTTGAGCTTTTTCCTGTTCCGTTCGATGACAGAGACTCTGTATTGACTTGTAGAGGCAACTATTACTTGCTTTTGGTATCCACTTCACTTCAGGAGCTTGGAAACACCTTTATTCTTGAATCTAGGATCATTTCATTGGATTTCTGACTCATTGTGTCAGTTTCTGCGTTTTTCTACTCGAGTGTTGGAACTCAAGTTTGGAGCAACCATTTGCAGATCTGTCAGTTCCGGTGGACTCAAGAGGTCCTAAAACTTCTATGTTGCTCATCATCCACACTCCGGTGGAGTTTACAAATAGCTCTGTTTCCAAAAACGTTTTTCAGTCCGTGTGTTGGACCCAGTGATTGAGACCACGGTTTCCAAAACCGTCTGTCCCATTGCGTTTCGGACGCCCAAAAACCCCTACCTGTCAGGTCTTGCATGATTCGGTGGAGGATTCTCATAGTTATAGATCTCTGTGTATTCGATTTCGTCTCTCTGTTATGCATTTTTCATTCTAAGGTTTTGAAACCTTAGATTTATGCCACATGTCAATGGATAAGTATTGACTCCCATTTCTCACTCATCGGTTGGGATTTTGGAGTTCCGACAGAAGAGAGATATTTGCAGATTTTCTTGCTGAGTCTGATTATGCAATGGCGTCCATGTTTTGAGGCATCTCAGGTTCTATTTTCAGTAGCGGTCATTACCGTGGGACTATGATTTCTTGAGCATACCTTATGCAGATCATTCTGGTTGCAGTTTGAGCAATGTGCGCTCATTCGTGGTATGCATTGGGTTGCAGTGGATGATTTATAGGCCATTTGGATGCATTGCGATCCTTATTGGATGCGCTGATAGGCCCAAATTGCCTTGTGGGATGCTATTTTTATGGACGCTTTGCACATGGATGTTATTTTATGCTGAGGGACAACTTTGACACATCGCAGGTGATGCACTGATAGTGCTATGCTCTCTTGGATGAGATATTATTGATGTATATGCTAGTGGACGACGGTGTTTATGCTTGAGTCATTTGGCACTTATTGGCATTTTGGATTGCCATTGTAGTTGGCATTTTCTTTTGGGCCAGATTTGCTCATATGATGCATAGTATATGCACATGAGTCAGATGCATCTTTTGATGCTTTGAGCTTTGAGTTTTGGTGATATTTCACTCTATTGTGGCATACACATTTAGGTGCACCTGGTATTTAGTGTGATTCTCTCTTGTAGGCACTAGCATTTGGGATTTTTGTTTCATTTTGCATCATGGCATCCTCTTCCATGTCTGAAAAGGAGTTTTTCAGCATTAAAAAGTTTGCTGGGACAAACTTTGCTTTGTGGAAAGAACAAATAAGGGATGTGCTTATTCAAAAGAAGCTGATTAAACCCTTGGCAAGTATTGAAGCTAAACCTGGAGATATGCTTGAGGATGATTGGAATGAGTTGGATGCATTAGCAAAGTCTACTATTAGACTTCATTTGCGGAGTTAGTTTATTTCACAGTAGTAAATGAGCAGACTACGAAAGATTTGTGGAAGAAATTGTGTGCCACTTATGAGAAGGAAACTGCCTCTAATAAAGTTTACCTCATGAAGAGGTTGTTTGAGCTGCAGATGAAGGAAGGGGTATCCATTGCTTCTCACTTGAATGAATTCAATATTATTTTCAGCTAGCTTCAGGCTCAGAAGATGAATTTTGATGCAGAGACTAAGGCAATATTTCTCTTATGTTCATTGCCATCCTCATGGGATACCTTCTGTACAGCTGTTAGTAACTCTGCACCTGGTGGAGTACTAAAATTTTATGATGTTGTGGGTAGCTTGTTAGCCGAGGAGATTAGACGAAAGTCTATGGACAGCAACAAGCAGGATGCAGCCTTAAATGTGCAAAGGGGTAGATCACAGTTCAGGGGGAAGTCCCAAGAAAGATGGAAGTCTCATAGCAAATCCAGGGCACGGAACATTCAGTGTTACCATTGTGGCAAGAAGGGCCATATGAAAAAGGATTGCTACAAGCTGAAAAGAGAGCAAAAGGATAAGAAAAAGAATGCAAATTGGGGTGCAAATCAGAAGGAAGAGAGTCCAAGGGAGGACAAAGGAAAAGTGAAGATCGAGGAGATCAATGCAGTCACACATGATAGTGACAATGATGTCCTCTTCCTGTCTAATTTATCTGCAGAGTTGCTTACCACTTCAGATGATGCATATTCCCAGGATTGGATTTTGGATTCTAGTGCTTCATTCCATGTTACTCCCCATAGGAAATGGTTCTCCACTTATGACAATGGAAAGATAGGTTGTGTGCATTTTGGAAATGACTATGCATGTGACAGTGGGAGTAGGTGACATAAAGTTTTCTTTTGCGAATGGGTCTGCATTTATTTTGAAACATGTGAGACATGTGCCTAAGTTGACCAAGAGTCTTATTTCAATGGGTCAGCTAGATGATGCTGGTTTTCATACCACTTTTGGCTTTCAGAGTTGGCAAAGTCAGAAGGGCTCTATGCTTTTGGCCAGGGGTGCCAAGTGTGGGACTTTATATCCCTTACATGTATAAGGGGTATTTAATCATGTCGTTGCAATATCTGAGCAGCCAAGCACTTCTTTGTGGCATTGCAGGTTGGGGCACATGAGCCAGAATGAAATGAAACTGTTATGCCGTTTGGGTTATGTACCGCATTTGAGTTTCTCTGATTTTGAATTTTGTGAGCACTGTCTCTATGGGAAGTAGACTAAATCAGCCCATAAAAGAAGGGAAAAGAAAGAGTTTGAAAAGATTAATTTGGTGCATTCAGACGTATGTGGTCCCATGCCTACACGATCATTAGGTGGGGCTGAATACTATGTGACATTCATTGATGATGCAACTAGGAAAGTGTGGGCTTATGCTATGGCTCGGAAGAGTGATGTGTTCCAGGTATTTCAAAAATGGCTAGCCTTGGTTGAGAATCAGTCAGGTAGAATGCTTAAATGCCTACGGACTGACAATGGTGGAGAGTATAATGAAAAGAAGATGCATAAGATACCCATGAGGGATGTGGAAATGAGGAGAATCACTTTCCAGGATGTGAATCCACCTGCATATGTTGATAGATAGCAAGCTGTCCATGCACCAAATGTGCAAGAAATGGTACCACCAAGTACTCCCATAGGTATACAATCAAGGGTAGATGATGGATCATCTATTGGTGGAAATGATGAGCCAAATGTGGCTGATATGTAGGTGGGACAGCAAGCTAAAATGTCCTTGAGAAGATCATCTAGAGTGTCTAGACCGCCTAATAGGTTTGTTCGAGGGGTAGACTATGTGATGCTTACTGATTGCGAGGAGCCTTCTTGCTACAGAGAGGCTATGATGTGTGAGGATCGATGCAAGTGGGAGTATGCTATGCAATCAGAGATGAGTTCACTTATGAAGAATAAGACTTGGGACTTGGTTTCTTTGCCACATGGAAAGAAAGCATTGCCATGTAAATGGGTCTACAAAATGAAGGTCACAAGTGATAATGTGCCTAGGTACAAGGCCCGTTTGGTCGCTAAAGGATTCAAGCAAGAGAAGGGTGTGGACTTTGATGAGATATTCTCTCCGGTTGTGAAGATGACCACACTTAGATGCATGCTTAGACTAGTGGCAGCAAAGGATATGGAGCTTATGCAGATGGATGTCAAGACAGCTTTCTTGCATGGGGATTTGCATGAGGAAATTTACATGGTGTAGCCGGAAGGCTTTGAAGAAAAGGATAAAGAACATTTAGTTTGCAAGCTGAAGAAGAGTCTCTATGGTCTTAAGCAAATGCCTAGAGAATGGTATCAAAAGTTTGATGCTTTCATTCGGTCCCAGGGTTTTAGAAGGAGTGAAATTAATCACTGCCTCTACACTAAAAGGGCTAAGGATAATAAGCATTTCAATATGGAGGGGGGGAAGGCAGTGAGTACTCCATTTCCTCCATATGTGAAACTGAGTCATATAGATAGTCCCAAATCAGATGAGGAAAGGGCCATGATGGCCAAGGTTCCTTATGCATCAGCAGTTGGGAGTCTTATGTATGCTATGATAGCTACTAGTCCAGACATTGCATTTGCTGTGGGAGTTGTTAGCCGGTATATGGCTAATCTAGGAAAGAGGCATTGGGAGGCAGTTAAGTGCATCATGAGGTACATGAAGGGTACCAACGAGATGTGCATCTGCTTTGGTAGAGGAGACGTGCGTGTACTTGGGTACACAGATTCAGACTATGCAGGGCATGTGGATAGTAGGAGATCCACTTCCGGTTATGTGTTCACCTTTGCAGTTGGTACAGTGTTGTGGATGTCTCACACACAAAAGTGCGTTGCTTTGTCCACCATAGAGGCTGAGTATGTTGCAGCCACAGAGGGTTGCAAGGAGGCTATATGGCTTGATCGGCTAGTGGGAAATTTGGGGATTCATACAGCTGTACCAACATTGCATAGTGATTCCATGAGTGCTATTCAGCTAGCACGGAATCCGGTCTTTCATGCAAAGACCAAACACATTGAGGTCAGGTATCATTTCATCAGGGAGGTACTTGAGGACAAGCGCATAGAGCTTGTCAAGGTCCATACAGATGATAACCCTGTAGATATGCTGACGAAGAGTCTACCTAGTCAGTGGTTTGAGTATTGTCATGTATTGATGGGCATTGGATAGTATGCTCACTGGTTGTTCTCCCTTAAAGGCACATTGTCCTTTAAGTGGGAGGTTGTGGGGGTTAAAGGTCACTGTGCCTTTACCCCGGTTATGTACAATACTCAAACATATATATAAATGAATGAAAAAGAAGATTAGGGTGGTTCTGCACCCACCAAAACTTGTGTGGCTCTCTGTTTCTCTCTCTCCCTCTTCCGTTCTTCCTTCTGTTGAGAGCACTCTCGCGTGGTGTCCTAGTAAGAGAATCAGTGTTGCTTTTCTTTTTTTCGAGTTTGGGAGCAAATCTCTGCAGGTAGCATAGCCGAAAAGTGCAAGAGTGCACTGTCTCAGATTGGGACACCCTTCGCGGTGTGGTGAAATTATTTTTTTGATTCGAGGCCCGTTTTGGTGGCGGAAGTTTTCGGCAAGCACTCATGAAAGTGCCCTTATTTTGCTATGCGACCACTGTTCTGCAGGTCGGTGAAAAGTTATTGCAAAAATTACATCGTATGCCTATGCGCAGAGATATTGAAAGTGACAAAATCATTCTTATTGCCTGTTCATGCATAATCATCACTAGGAAGTGATTGTGTAGTCAAATACCACTCTCGTCAGTTTTGTAGATTCGCCCTTGTGAGGCAGAAGTTGTGTTTTTTTGCATGACAGAATATTTTGTAGTATTCTATAATGACATCTAATGCTCTTTCATAGATTGTCAGTGAAAAGCTTGACAAGAACTTTCAAGCATGGAAGTTTAGAATGACGAATTTCCTTAAGGGAAAAGGCTATTGGGAGTTCATTACTGGAGCTGAACAAGAATCAGTTATTCCTAATGTTCCCAATCAACAAGAGTTGCAAGCATTTAAAGGTTGGCATGAGAGAGCCAGAAAAGTTATGTACTGGCTGTCTATCAGTATTTTAGATTCTATGATTGTGCATATTCAGGATGCAAGCACGTCAAAGGAGGCATGGGATACTTTGACAAAAATGTATAGCACAAATACGCAAGCCAGGAAAATGCAGCTCATGCAGGAGTTGCATAATGTGCAGAGAGAAAATATGAGCATCAATGACTACCACATGAAGGTAAAGAAGATTGCAGATGCACTTGTTTCTATTGGGTCGCCAGTGGAAGATAATGATTTAGTTTCTATAACCTTGAATGGTCTAGGAAAGGATTATGCACAATTCTGGACATACATTACCATCCATGAGAAGTTTTTTGATTTTGAGGAGTTGATTGCTCTTCTAATTTTTGAAGAGCAGAGAAATGATGGTGCATCTTCTTCAGGAGGAACTTCAAAAGAAGCTATCTTTTACTCAAATGTTGGAAGAGGAAGAGGCAGAGGCAGAGGCAGAGGCAGAGGCAGAGGTAGAGTAGGCCGATTTGGAGGCCGTGGTAGAAATCAAAATATGCAGCAAATTCAAGAAAACTAGTCCTATGGACGAGGACATGATAACTTTAAAGGCAAAGGGAGCTAGAGAGGTCATGGTGGATGGCAGAGAGGCCAAAATGCAAACAACAATATTAAATGCTACTACTGTGGTAAAATGGGTCATATGGTTAAAGACTGCTATAAAAAGCAGAATGACATCATGACTAGAAAATTGCAGCAAGGCAATTATACATCCTCTAGTAGACAGGGTGATGACAGAAATGAGCATCTATTTATGGTGCAACACATGACCAATTCTGTGACAAGTGCAGAAGAAAGCAATGATGTGTGGTATGTTGACTCAGATGCATCAAACCACATGACAGCTCATGCAAAATGGATGCAGGATGTAAGGAAAATGGAAAGACCAGGATTTGTGGAGATTGGTGATGATACTACACATCGTATTGTGCAGATTGGTAAAATTCCTTTGTCTATGCAGGATGGAAAAAAGAAATACCTGTCTGATGTATTTCATGTCCGAATATCTCCAAGAACCTGGTTTTTGTTGGTCAAATGGTTGAGCAAGGCTTGCAGCTCAGATTTAATCCTCATGGATGCTTTGTTGAGGATATAAAAAATAAAAGTCGCTTGATAGCAAAAGGAAAGAAGAAGGGTAGAATGTTTACATTGGATGTCGACATGCCTGAATTGAGTGCAGAAATGTTTGCACATGGGACGGGTGTAGTTGCAGATATTGATATCTGGCATAAACGCATTGGTCATGTTAATGTACAATGACTTAAATTAATGCAGGCCCAAAAAATTGTTGCAGGATTGCCTAAGTTCAAGGTTGCAAAAATGCATAAGGTATGTGAAGCGTATCAATTTGGAAAACGGGCAAGGAAACCATTTCCTAGACATGTTCAAGAGAGTAAGAGGCCATTGGAATTAATTACTCTAATATGTGGACTACTAAAGCTGCATCTATTGGAGGCTGTCATTATTTTATCACTTCTATTGATGACTACAGCAAAAAATTTGGGTGTATTTTATGAAAAAGAAAAGTGAAGTGTTTGGGAATTTCAAAGCTTTTAAAGCTATGGTTGAAAAAGAAACAGGCCTGCAAATAAAATGCCTAAGGTCAGATGGAGGGGGAGAGTACCTCTCAAATAAGTTTGCAAGTTTCCTGCAGGAGCATGGCATAAAGTAGCAATATTCATGCAGTCATACCCCACAACAAAATGGACTTGCAGAAAGGAAAAACATGCATATTGGAGAGGTATCTCGTGCCATGCCTAACAAAAAAGACCTGCAAGATTATTATTGGGCTGAAGCAGTTGCTACAGTAGTCTACATAATGAACAAGACTCCCACTACAGCAATACATGGCATGATGCCAAAGGAGAGGTATACTAGTAGGAAACTAGATATTTCCCATTTGAAAGTTTTTGGTTGCATTGCCTATGTTCATGTGCTAGATGAGTTGAGATCCAAGTTGGATCCAAAAGCTAAGAAGTGCATCTTTATTGGTTATTATCTGTAGTAGAAAGGGTATAGATACTATAACCCTTCTACTCGTAAGTTTATAGTGAGCAGAGATGTTTTTTATGAGATGAGCAACTGGTATAAACCAGTAAATGTGATTGATGATGTAGATGCACAAAATGGTAATGCTGCATAGAATTCACAGCAGCAATCATAAAATATTAGTGGACCTATAGTGTCCTCTAGCAATGGTTCACATACTTCACCATGAACAAGCAAATTGAGATCAGGAGAATCTCCTCAAAGCAATGCAGATAGTGGTACGCAAGTATCACGAAAAGAAAAAGAGGAAGTAGATTAGCCCTTGGTTGATGTGAATGCAGGTCACTCTTATGTGGATGGTGAATCTAGTGGCTCAGGAACAGAGCCTTGATGATGAGTTGGGTATTTCTTTTGTTGTTACACCTGGAGTAAGGGAAGACAAGGGATGTTTTGAGAGCATCTGATAGTGAGCCTATTTTGTGCAGGTCTACCAGAGCTAGGTATCCTGTGGATAGGCTAAAATATGATGGATTTACAGCCATTCACTATGCCTATATGGTCAAAGTGATATATGAACCAGAACCCACTTCTTTTGAGCAAGCCATGGAAAAAGAAAAATGGGAGAAAGCCATGGATGAAGAAATGGATGCCTTGAAAGAAATGCTACATGGAAATTGGTACCTTTGCCTAAAGATAAGAATGCAATTGGCTATAAGTGGGTTTATAAGATGAAGCACAATGCAGATGGTTCTGTGAACAGATACAAGGCAAGATTAGTTGTCAAGGGGTATGCACAGACATATGGCATTGATTATGAAGAAACATTCAGTGCGGTTACAAGGATGGCAACTGTAAGAGCAGTCATTGCTATGGCTGCATCAAAGGGATGGTCTTTATATCAAATGGATGTAAAGAATGCCTTCTTGCATGGTGATTTGCAAGAAGAGGTCTATATGGAGCAGCCACCAGGTTATGTTCATGCTGTTCATCCTGAGTTTGTTTGCAGGTTGAAGAAAGCCTTGTATGGCTTGAAGCAAGCACCTAGAGCATGGTCTGACTAGATAGGAAAATATCTTGTCACTATTGTCTTTCAAATTTCCAAGGCAGATTTCTCACTTTATTTGAGAAAAACAGAGAAAGGTATTATGTTGCTTGTCATTTATGTTGATGATTTGATCATCACAGGTGATAGTGATGAAGATATCCTTCGCTATTGAAGCAGAAGTTTGAGATGGATTTGGGAGAGCTACATTAGTATTGGGCATTAAGGTAATTAGATCCACAAGTGGGATATGGCTCTTGCAGAGGCAGTATGGATTGGACATGTTGTCCAAATATAGGATGATAGGCTATAAGCCTATTTCAGTTCCTTTGGAGCAGAATGAGCAGAATGTGAAGCTGAGCACAAATGCAGGTGAGCTTCTAGAAGACCCTACTATGTACAGAAGCATACTAGGAAGTTTGATTGATATGACTATTACCAGGCCAGATTTGAGCTATGCTATTGGGTTGGTAAGTCAGTTTATGCAGGCTCCAAGGAAACTGCATTTGGATGTGGCTAGATGCATACTGAGGTATGTGAAGTCCACATTGCAGTATGGACTATTTTATGAGACTGGGGTTCAGATACAGTTGCATGGATACACTGATGCTGATTGGGCTAGTAGTATTTCTGATAGATTATCTACCAGTGGATATGTGTTCTCTTTTGGGAGTGCTACAGTCACTTGGAGCAGTAAGAAACAACCTATAGTTGCCTTGTCAAGCACAGAGGCTGAGTATAGGGGTGCAGCAATGGGTGCATGTGAGGCAGCTTGGTTGCATAAGCTACTTTATGATATGCATCAGTCTATAGATGGGCCAGTTGTCATTTATTATGCAACATGAGCAATATACACTTGGCAAATAACCCAGTCTATCATGCTAGAACAAAGCACATTGAGGTGCATTATCACTATGTGCGGGAGAAGGTTCTAGTAGGTTTTATTGATCTAGTTTATGTCAACACAAAGGATCAGGTAGCTGACATATTCATGAAGGCATTGGGCACAAAGAAGCTGCACAAGTTCAGAGACCTACTTTGTGTGCAGGAATTGGGATTGAGCTCGAGGGGGAGTGTTGAGATTTCGAGATCCACTCGTGATATGCTAGGGTGACCGTTGTGCATTTATGTCACCGACTTGTTAGTTGCAGATGTGGTTGGTACACCACCCATGAATAATAGTTGGATGACAGCTATCTTTATGTACTCTAGTTAGTGGCTCAGTTAGTATGCCACCTTAGTTAGGTGAGTTTGGTTTGAGACCCACATATACGGTTCACCTATTCTTTTATACGTAGAGTTCTTTTGGCTTTCACAACTAAGAAGAGGAAAACTATTTTCAGCCTCCACGTTTGTGTATATTCCCCCATTGTGTATGTGAGAAAGCTGCAAGTGAGACTCCTTCCTTGTCTCCCACTCTCTTCATGGAAAAATCTTCATAAAACTTGTAAGATAGTCACTGAATACTTCTTGAATGTATTTTTGAAATGTTGGTGGAGCATTCTTGAGTCCAAAGGTCATCACATTGGAAGCAAATACTTTCCATTCTGTAACAAATGCAGTTTCATCTTTATCCTCAGGTGCTATCCTAATTTGGTTGTAACCACTGAATCCATCAAGAAAACTGTAAATCTCATGACCTATCACAACATCTAACAAAGAAACAAAATGGTAGAGGAAAAGGATCAGTAATGGTGGTAGCATTGAGCTTTTAGTAGTCAACATAGATTCTGAGTTTTCCATTCTTCTTGGGGACAACTACAATGGGTGATAGCCATGTAACATGTGTGAGAGGATAGATGAATCCTACCCTCAGCAGCTTGTCTATTTCTTCCTTCACTTGTTTTGCATAATTTGGATTCATTCTATATTTTTTTTGCACACTAGAACAACATCCTTTTTCAAGTTGATCCTGTGTTAGTAGAACTTTGGGTCTACCCCCTTCATGTCTGTGTAATGCCATGCAAATATATCTTTGTATTATGCTATTAAGTCTTCTAGTGCCATTTTGAATGGTGGTGGAAAACGTGTACTGACCAATATTGTCTTTGGGTTGTCAGGCTTCCCAAGATTCATTTCTTCCAGGTCATCCTGTCTAACTCTTGCTCTCCTTTTCATATGCTCTTCAAACTGACATTCAGCTTCAAGAATGGCTTGTGTAGAAGATTTGTGGCTGCTCTTTGTTAAAGCATCCTTTGTATCTGAGTGATTGCCACAATTTGATTTGCTTTTGATAGTTTCTGCTTCTGCCTACGGTCCGACACTACTCTCCTCTGCAGTTGTTGCTAGCAATGAGTCAAATAGCTTTTCCTGTTGACCTGAGTATGTATATTGATCCATAATTTTGATCACATCAATTTCAAATATGGGGAACACAATAGGATTTCTTCTAAGGAAGACCTCCTCTTCATCTTCATCAAACTCTGCAATCATATTTATGCCTTCTGCTTGTAGTGGTTGTGCTTGTTTTGGAAAACTTCTTAGAAGAGAGGTTGATCTTGGACTATTTCTTTCCTTTCCCCTGATTGTGATTCCTTCTGATACCCAATCTTGTTTTATTTTGGAGGCTCTCAACCATGGTCTTCCCAAGAGCATGGAGCACAATCTTTTTCTTCCATTCTCAATACCACAAATGTCACTGTGAATGTTAGTCCCAAAATGCTTATCTCTTGACCCCTAAGAATTCCAAGTGGTTGAATTCTTCTTTGGTTAACCATTCTGACTGAAATGGATCTGGTGCAAGTTCATTACAATAAAAGTTCTTGAACAAATCCATTTGATAGGATGTTCACTCTTGAGCGTGCATCTATAAGCACTTTTGGGATCCTTTTTCTTTTATAATCCACATCTACTAGTGGGACTTGGTAATCCACATCCTCTATCATGGAAGTATATATATCTAGTGTGTCCTCTTCATCTTCATCTTCATCTTGTGGATGATTCTGTATGTGAGTATTCTTTACAGAGTGTAAAATCTGACATATTTTCTTCTTAAATGTTGGAACCAGATTCAAAAGCTGATCCAATGTAATTTGGACCTTAGAGTCCAGGAGCTTTTTGAAGAGTGGTGTGCACTGCCATTGTTCATCACTTGCATTCTGTTGTATCATTCAATGTGTCATTGTGCATTGGAACCATTTGTTCCTCTTTAATCTTAGTTAACTGTGCTTTGATACTACTATCCTACTGTCTAGCTATTTCCAAGCTTGGTCTGCCAGTGAGCTCAGTTTCCTTTTTTGGAAGATATTTCTGGCTAGAGGAAGATTTCCCTTATGCATGTGCATCCATTGTACTTCTTATTTGAGTAATATTGTTTTGTTGCAAATTATTGCCTGCATGTTGTTATTGGACTGTTTCTTGTAGAGAACTGCCCATTAGAGGAGAATTGGGGTCTCAAAAGGGCCTCCAATTAATGTTTTCTAATTTCAAGGGATTAGAGAGCGATTTGAGGTGTACCAATGAGAGTGCTCCTTTGTATGAAGAAATGGTACACTGAGGTGTGCAAAAGGACATGGTGAGCATTTATGGGTGGGGAGACCTCTCACCCATGGTTTAGACCCATGATCTTGACTCCCAGGCATTGATCTCATCTACAATCCAAGGGATACATTCAAATTTGTGGTAGAATGCTCCAAGCCATTAGATCAAGGTGTAGATCTAATGGATACCATAAAAGGATAGAAGGATCAAATCTATACCCTTGAAAATGGCAAGGATCTAATGGATGAGATCAAAAGAGAAGGGGGATCATTTTAAGCCATCCATATTATAGAAATAGATTTAAGGGTGGAGATGCAAGGCACTGGAAAAGATCGAAGGAAAAGGCATAGAAATAGATCTAAGAAAAAGGCGCTAGAACCCGGGCCATTGATATCAAGGAGATCCAAGGGTGGAGATGAAAGAAAAAGGCACTCAAATCGGCACCGTCCATTATGTGCTTGAATCTCAACCATTGATCTCAATGGCTCCATCTACACCCTCCAAAATGGGCCTCAATCGAGGCCCTTCATTTGATTCTTTAATCTCCACCATTAGAGTCCATAGAAAATGGCAACCTATCCCCCTTTATTGCACCTCTATTTTTTCAGCCTTTGCCAGTTTGGAGCCCACCAAAGGTGCCTCCCACCAATTTGAGCATCCTAGGCCTTTGATTCATCCACCATCCACCTCCATCCAAGGGCCAAGGTCTCCGACTTGCCTCGGTTCAACTTTACCCTTGCCCTTGTTATTATGGTGGGCTATCTTTGCATGTTGTCCTGCATTGTTGCTTTGTTTCTGATTTGTGCCTAGTTGGACCAATTCATGGGATTTGTTGTATCTTTTGGGGCATCTCCGGGTAGTGGCTTTGTACCTTTAATCATCAGTAATTGGCACCAAGTAAACCATGTTGACATGTGGTGGTGGCTGCTGCTATTGGTTTTGGTTACCTCTTCCATTTATTTGAATGATAGGTATTCCTCTTTCTTCTCTGTGCTTACACAACAATTCACATTGTGGTCCTTGTCTATGGCCATCCAAGCCATAGTATGTGCATGCTTGATCTTGGTTTTGCCTTTGTTGATTTCCCCAATTTTGTTGATTGGGTCTTCTTGGTGGTGCATTGTGCAATCTTTGTTGTTCTTTCTTGCCTACTATAACCTGATTAGGTGCCACAGGTGGGGCTTGATTTTGGATGTGTTGAATGTGTGGTGGGACTCATCCTTTATAACTTGGATTGTACCAGCATCTCTCTTTTTCATGGTTGTGCTTTCCACAAAAGTCACAATGAGCTTTGGGTGGGGCTGGGGGTGACTTCAAACTCTGCAATTGGTCCTTGATCATTTGCTCCAACTTGGAGTGTTGTCTTGATAGCTTGTCTGATTTCTTCTTAGTCTTTGTCTTTTCTTTGCTTTTGGATTGCTTGTCCTTTTTCTTTTTCTTGGTGTGTTCTTCCTCTTCATTGTCTTCATCGGATGTTTCAGACTCTTCTTCCTCACTATCCTCTTCCTCTACATCAGTATCTATCTCTGTCTCAGAGTCTATGTCAGAGTCAGAATGTCTCTTTTTCTTTTGCTTTTTGGCCTTTGACTTAGCGCGAAGTCTTCTTTCTGCCCTTTGGGCTGCTTCAACCATTTTGTTGAAGTCATTAGCACCACCAATCTAATCTCTACCAACTACTGCAGTTATAATTCTTTGTTTAATCCTTCGCAGAAGTAATCTCCCAATTGCTCCTAAGTTGGTTGTTAGGCTTGAGTGAGTGTTTTATTCAAATTTCGGAACATCTAAGCATAATCCTCCACTAAGAGATATTTTTGCCTCACGTTCCGAAGCTTCTTGAGGATATCTTCTTACATTTTTCCTTTCCAAAAATGACTTAAAAATGCAGTTTTCAACTCATCATACGTGGTAAAATGAGCTATTCCATACTGCATAAACCAATTCATTGCCCTACCATTGAAGGTTGTCGCAAATTCCTCCTTTTTGGTGTCATCTGGGAGTCCACCAAAGCCACTTGTTGTCCACCTTATCTCAAACTGCCCAACATGGCTGTCGGGGTCTTGGCCTTTTCTACTTGTGAACTTGGCTGCTTTCACTAATGGGTTCTGCATTCTTGGTGGAGCTGGATTTTGAGCTAGAGCTTTAGCTGGTACTCTCCTTTTTGGTTATTCAAGTAGTTGGTCAAAGTTCAATCTTCTTTAGGCTACAACAACCACACTTGCTGCTATATTAGTTGCAAGAGTTCTTTTGAGGAATTCCTCTGTCGGTGTAGATATCATTAACATACTGAGTTCAGCATGAGCTTCATATAATTCGCTACTACGGAGTGAGCTATCAAACGAGCTTGTTCCACTTGGTGTGTAATCTGGATCATGGAATATATCCTGTTGATCCTGGTCAATTTGAGTCGTTGCTTCAACACGAGCTTGATTACGTGTGAAGTAGACGTATCCTATTCATCTTGGTGATAATGGCTCCTGAAATATATCTAACATGAGCCAAGATATCCGCCATAAAAGAAAAGAGAAGGAGAACTAATGTCACTAGATTATGTCGAACTGCTTGTACTGCAGTCTTGCCCACTAAGCTGCTTGTAATGTTGATGGAGCTTGATAATTTGAAAGCTTGTGTAGTACTTTGTTGTCGATGTTATCATATTGATCTTGATTTTCTTGATGAACTGCTTCAAAACAACCTTTTGTCACTTTGTCCAATCGGAACCAGTCCGACGTCGATCTGCTTCTGTCAAAGACCCAATCCGAGAACATGCTTTGTAGTCATTTGCACCTTGTCACAGTTCTTCTAACTTATTCAAAGGTTGCTAGAGACTCTTAAGCATGTTCTTTCCATGAGTTCTTGCTGGCAGAAAGTCATAATCTATCTCCTACCGTAGTCCGTTGGAAGTTGTATTTTTATATGAATTCATCGATTTGTCGAGTTGCTATGTCATAATTATTTCTCTCTCTCTCTCTCTCTCTCACACACACACACACACACTTCCTACATTTCTCTCTTTGCACACACACACACATTGTCCCTAATTTTTTTTACAAAATTTGTTCTTAACTTTTTTCTAAGTATTTTTCTTTTGCTAAGTCAATTTTATATAGTTAATTTTATCTTATTCTTTTTCTCGTCAATTTTATCTTATTTTTCCTTCCTATGAAATTTCTTCTTTTGCCATTTTTCCCATTCCCCCTAATTTATCTTACGAACCCCCTGCCCCCCTGCTGTGTCGCTATTGTTGGTTTCTTGCTATTCGAGTCGTTTTGGATCGTACTATTGTCACTCTTTTGCACAATGGCTATGTAGTAGCAACAACCGGCTGGGAGTTCAAACATAGTAGAGGATCACCAATAGTGTTACTGGTGTCTTAAAAAGGGACAAAAACACCAATACACATCCACTTCTAGTAATGGAACTACCAAAGTCAGATTCACGTCTGACTAAAGTTGGAAAGAGAAAAATAAAAAATGCGCATTCAGAGAGATGAAAAAATATTTTGAAAAGAAAAAGGCTTGCAACTAGTTTGTATTCCCAGCTTACAGCATACAACTCTTTTTAAAAAGAAGATGACATGGGGCTTATAACATATTCAGATAGTATTCCGACAGCAGTTAGATCTCTGAGCATCATTCACTAGAAATGGCCACTAGTCTAGACTGTGAGCAGTTACAAAACCACCTCCACTCGTATATTGATGTTACTTCCCAAAGTGATGGCCACATGGGTGAGAGGTAGGCCTCAACATACATCATGGGATTCCAAGGTTTAACAACACTATTGAATGTACTAACCTTAAGAGAAGCATTGGATTCTCACTATGTTTGCAATAAGAATTACCTATTATAG
This sequence comes from Dipteris shenzhenensis, assembly GCF_047967505.1. NCBI lineage: Eukaryota > Viridiplantae > Streptophyta > Polypodiopsida > Gleicheniales > Dipteridaceae > Dipteris > Dipteris shenzhenensis. The sequence continues at coordinate 23,524,281 of NC_141623.1, read as the reverse complement.
TGGTGGTTGGTGCATCTAAAGACGTTCTAGGAAGTTCCAATCAAGAAAATCCTTATAAGAAACTACCCGACTGCCTATTATTGCAATTGGATAATAGTGGTTCTAAAAAGAAGAATAGGTACTTGTTTTTATACTTATCATTACTTATTGCTCGAGGGAATTTTTAAGTTGATCCAATTGGCATCTTGATGGTTGGGAATATACATGAGGACATTGATGCAATGTTTAGTAAGTTTTTAGAGAGGTTGAGAACAAGACAAGCATCAACATTTGTGCACCTCATGGATAATTTAGACAATGTGAGGGGTCTCCTCCAACACCATTATTGGTGACAAAAGTCCCTTATTTCAAGAGCTATGTTGATGGATGCCTATACAAATGGGCAAGATGCCTTAGTGGAACACTCAAAACTTGATTCTTTATGCAAAATTAGGTTCCTATCATGCAATATCAAGTACATCCATAATTATTAGATTGGCAACTAAATGGAGTTGGCATTGACTTAGAGAAGAGACATCAAGATGGTCATTCAACACTACTAAGTGGAGAGCCACATTGCATACCAATGCTCGAGTATGTGAAGCACCACTCAGATGTGATAGTTGGTGTCAAGGAGTACATATGCTTTTGGGAAAAGTGGACTAACTTGAAGGGGCCAAAAGCATCTTTCACAAAGTTTTACCAGCCAGTACTGAGTACTAGAAGAACATAATTTATGAGCTTGATAATGAAAATGATGAGTTTCATGATGTTAAACAGTTAAATGATCACAATCATGGACCTCAAAGGGAAAATCCAAAACAATAATTTGACCCAACGGTTGATGTGAAAAAAGGAAACTTTCTTCTAATTCAACCAGCAAAAACAATTTAGCCATGTTTGCTTCTAAAACTAACATATAGAAGGATAATACATTTAAAAATGTAAAGAAGGATTTCATACAATATTGGGCACCTATTTGCAAAAGATGCCATGCGCGTGCGTGTGTGTGCACATGCACATGTGTGCATCTGCATACACACACATGCATGCATGCATGCACACACACATGCACACACACACGTGCACGCACACACGCATGCACATGCACATGCACGCATACATGCACACACTGATATGACCATCAACTTAGATTTTCTTAGATAAAAGAATCATTATTGTACGGTCATGGATTCCAAAAGGTAATAACCTCTTAAAGAAGGTGTCCTTGAAGAGCAACAACTTGCCATGAAGATGCTAACCACCATTGCATGTAAGCGACCTTTATTCAGTTTGTCTCATAGAACAAATTTGGACTCATATGCCAACTACACAATGGAGTAAGGTACTTGAAAAGTATCATTTAGCTCAAATGGTTTATTAATTAAATTCTCAAAATAATTTTGGAAGGTATGCCATTGATCTTTTTTAGTTCCTTTGTAGCTTTGCACACTCAATCAAATAGCAAGTGTTGGTGTTGGTTTATCATTTGTCAGTCAAGATGAGTCTTACAAATTTAATTTTAACTAAAGTACACAAATGGTATTTTTGAACACCACCTATTTTGAGAAGGGACAATGCTTGTTGGCCATAACTAGAACATATGATCATATTTTAATGACTGCTACAAAACATGCACATTTGTTAGTTTTGGATGCATGGCTAGATCCAAGGAGAACGTCAATTGAGTAAATTAAATGTAACATAATTGAAACCTCTAAAAATTTCTAAAATATCATGGCCTTGGATTATTATTATCCAATTCCATATGGAATCTTCCAAATGCAGTTACACCTCACAAATAGTGTTTCTCTCAACACCAAGTTTTTTATAGAAAGGACAACTTGTTGGTTAAAACCTAAAGATATTACCATTTCTTGTTATTGATGCAAACCATGCACATTTGTGAGTTTTGGACATACATCCAAATCTAGGGAAAATATCAATTAAAAATATTAAATGCAACATAATTACAAACCCTCCAAAATTTTCAAATTATCAAGAATTTTCCAAATTCTCTAATATGGTGTTAATAGGAGGGGTTTTAAAAGATTCAACTTTAGAAAAAATTTGTTAAATTGAGAAGAAGCACCATCTCAACACACCCAATGTTTTTCTTTTAAAAACATTTACTTGGGGATCGACTTTGGTTAACCAATCCTAGTGTAATAGAAAAGCATGCTAGAAAAACAAGGTGTCATGTTCTCTATCATCGAAAATATAGAAATAGTATTGTGGTGCACTTTTCTAAACTCCATGGAGTTACTAGTAGACTAGTATTTGTCCCTTATTTGTCATAGAATTTGGTAGGTGGATATCAATGATATGCACCAAAATTGTTATCTGCCTATTGTACTAGTGTGAACTCTATAATTCATCTTTTTCTTGAAAAGAGTAATTTTCAAAAAAATCAATCATAGAAAAAATTCATCACATAGATTTTTGCTCTCTCTCTCTCTCTCTCTCTCTCTCATATATTTATACTCCTGGTACTAATTTGTCTACGTTATTAACCTTCTAATTCTCCATCTTTGCTTGTTCTCTCATTGTCTTGCTCCTCCCTGATCTTATTCATTTGAATATATAGAAGTTTCATCCATTATGAGCATCTACTCCACCATTATGAGCATCTACTCCATTAAATATTATGAACACAAACAGTTTCCCCAAAACCAAAGGTCGTGAAAATTCAAACAAGGGTTTTCATAATTATGTTTCAAAGCTGAAAAATGGGCATGAGAGTTGTATAAAACTATAATGTTTCTTGTAGAAGATGGTCAAATTTAGTACATATAAGCATTCAATTTTAGGATATACTTAAACCTACCTTATAAGCTCAATGGCCTAAATTTAGCATGCATGTTCTCAATAGATTTGCTCAATGCTAATATGTATGTTATGAAAAGAATTAAAGGTAGTTACTTTCAAACTTGAATTCATCTCGATGCCTCAACTTATGGCCTCATGTTTTGCAAGAACGATAGATTAACAAAAATTATAAAGTTAGCCAATTGGTGCAAAAGCCATAAATGCCATAAATTTCTAGCCTTTATTTTTTATTTGTCCACATTTGGAAGTTGGACATTAAGCAAAATACATCACTATAGATGGTTTGAAACTTCAATGAGCTTTTATTTTAAATACAACAATTGCATATTCTAGAATCGCAATTGTTCCTTGTCCCAAATTATTGATGTCCAATACTCTTGGATTTGCTTGCTCTTGAAGTTGACATAGACCTGCAAAATACACAAAGTAAATTAAAAACTTCAATAATTAAAGATGGACAAACATGAAAAGCTAGACACTGGCACAATTCAACAAAATAAAGAAGGTGGGTACACACCGATCTATCTAGGGTTGTTTATGGCTCCACCCCCATCACGGAAGTTGTGAGCCTTTTCCTTCTTGTTGATTAGAGCTAGCTCCATGTCCACTTGTTTTAGGGTAGGGAGCTTCACTTGTTGGATCATTTGCAAGGACGGCTTGGGTCGACTGGGTATGGGAGCGAGTACCAAGCGAATTGCCACCTCCTCCACCATAGCCACTGCCATAACCCCCACCATACCCTCCGCCATAACCTCCACCATAGCCTTCACCACCTCCTTCACCGCCTTGTCCACCATAGCCTCCTCCATTTCCATAGCCATAACCTCCTCCACTTCCATGGTTGTATCCACCACCATAACCGCCTTCGTTTCCATGGCCATCACCACCTTGATAACCTCCATATCCTCCATGGCCATTGTCACCACCCTGATAGCCTCCACCCCCATACCCTCCACTTCCATGACCATATCCTCCTTGTGAACCTCCATACCCCCCATGGCCACCTCCATAGCCTTCTCCACCTCCATAGCCTTCTCCACCCCCATAGCCGCCTCCTTCGCCATATCCTCCCCCATAACCTCCATTTCCATAGCCTGTGGTGCTGCCACCATAGTAAGAATCCACCCTTGTTCGACTCAACAGCTTACGATTGGCAACCGCCCCGCTGCAGCAGCTCGCCAGCATTGCCGCCCCCAGCACCAAAACTAGCATGTAAGCTTGCTTTCCGGCCATGGTGCTCGTAACAAGATGCATTGTCAAGAGCGCAGAAACTCTCAATCTCTCTAGATATGCTACCAACAAGCTACCAGGTTCTCCTCGGTTTTGCCTGTTAGTGCCAGCATTTATAGGACAAGGTTGCCTCGGTTGGAACAAGATTCGAATCGGTTTTTAGTCATTCCTCTTGGGCTGTCCAAAGATATGCAAATCTCTGTACGACGACGGGAGGGTGGAGGCCTACTCGCCGTCTGTCTTTTACAGCTGTTTTTCCCCATTGCTGCAGTTACATAGACCAAAATCAAGAGACTTGAAACGGAAGGAAATGTGACGTTGTCGAGATTCTAGATACGGTAATTCGAGATCGATCGATAATGCCCAATATCTTAGGATGTCACCGACACCACAGTCCCTTATTGCTTTTACCGACTCCTAAGCTGTCTGCAGGGAGCAGCTTTAGTCAAAAAGATGCTGCACATCTGCATGCAACGCAGCCACTAAGAGATGTTTAATCGAAAGAACTCCACTTTAGCCGCAGTTGTCAAGCAATCGCCATTGAATTGTGAGAAAGGAGGCAAACCGGCCTCTATTAGATTCCACATTGCAGGAGCACGATTGTGATGAAGGATTGAGCTATGAAAATGTGTGTTAATATGAAGACTTTGTAGCAGTGTGGTGGGTGCCCTCAGAATTTGTATATAGCTGTTATATACCTCATCATGCCCTCAGAATTTGTATATAGCTGTTATATACCTCATCAGGGGGAGCTTTTTGGAGCTAGATCCTATCTTGCACAAATATGTAGTCCTTGTGGCAACCACAAGACGTGGGCGATCCATAGTTTTTGACAAAACAATATTGTATTGCACAATATAGCCTCCAAAGTTGAATAGCCGCCCAGTCCATAAAAACAAGCATTAATTAATTACTAGCTGGGACATCAAAAGAATTAAGCTATAGTAGGCAAATAAATTAAGAGACGCACTAATAAGGTAAGGTAGGAAGAATTAATATATTAGTGCTCCAGAACCTTCATTCTGAACGTTTCAGGTTGCCCTGAGTGAGCCCCTGCACAATTATATCGAGAGGCAGGGAAAGTGGGAGAGCAAAGGAGAGAGAGAGAGAGAGAGAGAGAGAGAGAGAGAGAGATAGATAGATAGATAGTTTTTTAACGTCGTAGGAACAATCCCAAGGAGCCAATTCTGACTCATCCGACGTCGATCCCTGAGGATCGAACACACAACACCCAACGACATGGACCAGAGCCTTAACCACCAAGACCCACGCGGGTTTTATAAAACTTGATGGGGAAGGATGGCCTATACACCAGGATAGAGAGAGAGAGAGCACGGGGTGGGAAGAAGGAGGAAGAGTGGGAGAGGGGTGAGAGTGAAGCAATTATATCGAGAGGAGGCAGGGAAAGTGGGAGAGCAAAGGGGAGAGAGAGAGAGAGAGAGAGCACGGGGTGGGGAGAGGGAGGAAGAGTGGGAGAAGGGCAAGAGTGAAGAGCAGTGGAGAGCAACAATAGGAAGAGTGGAGAGAGATGTGAGAGGAAGAGGTGCGGAGAGGAGTGGGGAGAGTTGCGGTGTTGGAGAGAGGGAGGAAGAATGGACACACATAGGCGAAGGAAGTGGAGACAGAGGGAGGAAGAGGGGAGAACCAGAGGGGCGATGGAGGGGTGACGGAAGAGGAGAGGGTGGTGATGCAGCAAGACGAAGGGAGATATAATTAAGCGAGAATTATTAACACATGATAAGATAGGTTAATTAGGTTTTTAGGGGCGGGCAAATCGCTCGATTCACACCAATTTAGCAAATAGGAGCTAACATAGATCCCTTCCATGGAGAAACAACATTGTATGAAAGAGGGAGTCCTCATATGGATGCTTATCCAATTTAAAAAAATGGATTCTTGCCTCGCATTTGCTCTTCTTTAGTCATTTTAGCGCTGGCTCGTTAGAGTCAAATGCTTTAGGAACCGGTTCAGGGCCATTTTTGGGAAAGTTGTGTAAAAAGCCTACATATTTGTTTGATTTTTTGAAACTTGGGAACTCGAATTCTTTTGGAACTTCACTCGAGTTGTGTGGGATTTTTTTATACGTTGGTTTTTCTTGGCTTTTTCAATGCTTCTGGCTAATTTGATGTCTTATCTCCTTCTCCTCATTTGGGGCATTGCGACTCAAAATAAGCACACAGAATAAAACTTGAGCAGGCATTTTTGAATCCATCTATGGGAATCCTTGGGCATTATACATAAGTTAAGTTAGAGACCAAGCAAAAAATCAATGAATCGTTGGGACTTTGCAAGGGACATGGGTGAACTTTAAAGCCCATAAACAATTTGTTATTTTTAAAGTTTGTAAGATTGGGAGATATTTTTTGGCAAGCATCTTTTGGTGAGCTCGCACAAAAATGGCGAGTGTACTCTCTCCCATCTCTCTTCTCTCTTCATGTCCCTTTTATTCTCTCTCTCTCATTCTACATGAATCTCTCTCTCCTCATCCTTCTCTTCTCTGCTCCCCTCCTGCCCCCCCCCCTCCAAACACACACTTTGTACTCTCTCTCTCTCTCTCTCTCTCTCTCTCCACCCACCTCCCTAAGAGGACCAGTGTTGCTTTCCTATTTCAAGTTTGGGAGCAAATCTCTGCAGGTAGCATAGCCAGAAGTGCAAGAGTGTACTGTCTCAGATTGAGACGCCCTTTGCGGTGTGGCGAGAGTGCAGTATATGCTACAGGACTCGAGGCCATTTCGGGGCTCGTTTTTTATTCGAGGCCATTTCGGGGCTCGTTTTGAAGGTGAAAGTTATTTGCAAGCACTCAGAAAAAGGTCCTATTTTTGCTGTGCGACCACTGCTCGGCTACTCGGTGAAAAGTTACCGCAAAAATTGCATCGTATGCCTGTGTGCAGAGATATTGGGAGTTGCAGAATCATGCTTGTTGCTTGTTGATGCAGAATCATCACTAGGAAGTAACTCTGTGGTCAAATACCACTTTCGTCAGTTTTGCAGATCTGCCCGTGTGAGGCAAAACCTATGTTTTTTCGTAGTGACAGAATATTTTGTAGTGTTCTGTAGTGGCGTCTGATTCTCTTTCACAGATTGTCACTGAAAAGCTTAACAAGAACAACTTCCAGGCATGGAAGTTTAGAATGACGAATTTCCTTATGGGAAAAGGCTATTGGGAGTTCATTACAGGAAATGAAGAAGAACCAGTTCTTCCTAATGTTCCCAATCAACAGGAAATGCAGGCATTTAAAGGATGGCATGAGAGAGCCAGAAAAGTTATGTATTAGCTGTCTATTAGTATTTCGGGTTCTATGATTGTGCATATTCAGGATGCAAGTACGCCAAAGGAGGCATGGGATACTTTGGCAAAAATGTACAGCACAAATACGCAAGCCAGGAAAATGTAGCTCAAACAGGAGTTGCACAATGTGCAGAGAGAAAATTTGAGCATAAATGACTACCACATGAAGGTGAAGAAAATTGCAAATGCACTTGCTTCCATTGGGTCGCCAGTGGAAGATGATGATCTAGTTTCTGTGACCTTGAATGGTCTAGGAAAGGATTATGCATAGTTTCGGACATCCATTGCCATCCGTGAAAAATTTCTTGATTTTGAAGAGTTGTTTACTCTTCTAATTTCTGAAGAGCAGAGAAATGGGGGTGCATCTTCTTCAGGAGGAACTTCAAAAGAAACTGTCTTCTACTCACATGTTGGAAGAGGTAGAGGCAGAGGTAGAGGAGGCCGATCTGCAGGCCGTGGTAGAAATCAGAATATGCAGCAAACTCAAGAAAACCAGTCCTATGCAGGAGGACGTGGTAACTCTAGAGGCAAGGGGAGTCAAAGAGGTCGTGGTGGATGCCAGAGAGGCCAAAATGCAAACAACAATGTTGAATGCTACTACTGTGGTAAAATGGGTCATATGGCTAAGGACTGCTACAAAAAGCAGAATGACATTATGAATGGAAAATTGCAGCAAGGCAATTATGCATCTTCCAATAGACAGGGTGATGACAGAAATGAGCATCTATTTATGGTGCAGCATATGACCAATTTTGAGACAAGTGCAGAAGAACGAAATGATGTGTGGTATGTTAACTCAGGTGCATCAAACCACATGACAGGTCATGCAGAATGGATGCAGGATGCAAGGAAAATGGAAAAACCAGGATTTGTGGAGACTGGTGATGATACTACACATCCTATTGTGCAAATTGGTAAAATTCCTTTGTCTATACAGGATGGGAAAAAGAAATACCTGTCTGATGTATTTCATGTCCCGAACATTACCAAGAACCTGGTTTCTGTTGGTCAAATGGTTGAGCAGGGCTTGCAGGTCAGATTTAATCCTCATGGATGCTTTGTTGAGGATATGAAAAATAACGGTCGCTTGATAGCAAAAGGAAAGAAGAAGGGCAGGATGTTTACGTTGGATGCGGACATGCCTGAATTGAGTGCAGCAATGTTTGCACATGGGACCGGTGTAGTTGCAGATATTGATATCTGGCATAAACGCATTGGTCATGTTAATACACAGTGACTTAAATCAATGCAAGCCCAAAATATTGTTGTAGGATTGCCTAAATTCAAGGTTGCAGAAATGCATAAGGTTTGTGAAGCCTGTCAATTTGGAAAACAGGCAAGGAAACCATTTCCTAGGCATGTTCAAGAGAGTAAAAAGCCATTGGAATTAATCCACTCTGATGTGTGGATTACTAAAGCTGCATCTATTGGAGGCTGTCACTATTTTGTCACTTTTATTGATGACTTCAACAAAAAACTTTGGGTGTATTTTATGAAAAAGAAAAGTGAAGTGTTTGGGCACTTCAAAGCTTTTAAAGCTATGGTTGAAAAAGAAATAGGCCTGCAAATAAAATGCCTAAGGTCAGATGGAGGGGGAGAGTACCTCTCAAATGAGTTTGCAAGGTTCCTGCAGGAGCATGGCATAAAGCAGCAATATTCATGTAGTCATACCCCACAGCAAAATGGACTTGCAGAAAGGAAAAACAGGCATATCGGAGAGGTATCTTAGGCTATGCTAAATGAAAAAGATCTACCAGATTATTATTGGGCTGAAGCAGTTGCCAACAGCAGTTTACATAATGAACAAGACTCCCACTGCAGCAATACATGGCATGATGCCAGAGGAGATTATACTGGTAGGAAACCAGACATTTCTCATTTGAAAATTTTTGGTTGCATTGCCTATGTTCATGTGCCAGATGAGTTGAGGTCCGAGTTGGATCCAAAAGCTGAGAAGTGTGTCTTTATTGGTTATTCTCTGCAGCAGAAAGGGTATAGATGCTATAACCCTTCTACTCGTAAGATTATAGTGAGCAGAGATGTTGTTTTTGATGAGACGAGCAGCTGGTATAAACCAGTAAATGTGATGATTGATGTAGATGCACAAAATGGTAATGCTGCACAGAATTCACAGCAGCAATCACAAAATATTAGTGGACCTGTAGTGCCCTCTAGCAGTGGATCACATACTTTGCCATGGACAGGTAGATTGAGATCAGAAGAATCTCCTCAAAGCAATGCAGATAGTGGTATGTAGGTATCAGGAAAAGGAAAAGAGAAGGTAGATCAGCCCATATTTGATGTGAATGCAGGTCACTCTTATGTGGATGGTGAATCCAGTGGCTCAGAATAGAGCATTGATGATGAGTTGGGTATTCCTTCTGTTGTTACACCTGGAGTAAGGAAGACCAGGGATGTTTTGAGAGCACCTGGAAGTGAGCCTATTTTGCGCAAGTCTACCAGAGCTAGGTATCCTGTGGATAGGCTGAAATATGATGGATTTACAGCCATTCACTATGCCTATATGGTCAAAGTGATACAGGAACTAGAACCCACTTCTTTTAAGCAAGCCATGGGAAATGAAAAATGGGAGAAAGCCATGGATGAAGAAATGGATGCCTTGGAAGCCAATGCTACATGGGAATTGGTTCCTTTGCCTAAAAACAAGAATGCAATTGGCTGTAAGTGGGTTTATAAGATCAAGCACAATGCAGATGGTTCTGTGAATAGATACAAGGCAAGATTAGTTGTCAAGGGGTATGCATAGACATATGGCATTGATTATGAAGAAACATTCAGTCCGGTTGCAAGGATGACAACTATAAGAGCAGTCATTGCTATGGCTGCATCAAAGGGATGGTCTTTACATTAGATGGATATAAAGAATGCCTTCTTGCATGGTGATTTGCGAGAAGAGGTCTTTATGGAGCAACCAGCAGGTTATGTTCATGCTATTCATCTTGAGTTTGTTTGCAGGTTGAAGAAAGCCTTGTATGGCTTGAAGCAAGCACCTAGAGCATGGTCTGACAAGATAGGACAATATCTTGTCACTATTGGCTTTCAGATTTCCAAGGCAGATTTCTCACTCTATGTGAGAAAAACAGAGAAAGGGATTATGCTGCTTGTCATTTATGTTGATGATTTGATCATCGCAGGTGATAGTGATGAAGATATCCTTCATGTGAAAATGCTATTGAAGCAGAAGTTTGAGATGAAGGATTTGGGAGAGCTGCATTATTTCTTGGGCATTGAGGTGATTAGATCACCAAGTGGGATACAGCTCTTGCAGAGGCAGTATGGATTGGACATCCTGTCCAAATATGGGATGACAGGTTGTAAGCCTATTTCAGTTCCTTTGGAGCAGAATGTGAAGCTGAGCACAGATGCAAGTGAGCTTCTAGAAGACCCTACTATGTACAGATGCATAGTAGGAAGTCTGATTTATATGACTATTACCAGGCCAGATTTAAGCTATGCTATTGGATTGGTAAGTCAGTTTATGCAGGCTCCAAGGAAACCGCATTTGGATGCAGCTAGATGCATACTCAGGTATGTGAAGTCCACATTGCAGTATGGACTATTTTATGAGGCTAGGGTTCAAATACAGTTACATGGATACACTGATGCTGATTGGGCTGGTAGTATTTCTGATAGACGATCTACCAGTGGATATGTGTTCTCATTTGGGAGTGCTGCAGTCACCTGGAGCAGTAAGAAACAGCCTACAATTGCCTTGTCGAGCACAGAGGCTAAGTATAGGGGTGCAGCAATGGCTGCATATGAGGTAGCTTGGTTGCATAAGCTACTTTATGATATGCATCAGTCTATAGATGGGCCAATTGTCATTTATTGTGACAACATGAATAGTATACACTTGGCAAATAACCCAGTCTATCATGCTAGAACAAAGCACATTCACTATGTGTGGGAGAAGGTTTTACTAGGTCTTATTAATCTAGTTTATGTCAGCACAGAGGATCAGGTAGCTGACATATTCACGAAGGCATTGGGCACAGAGAAACTGTGCAAGTTTAGAGACTTGCTTGGTGTGCAAGAATTGGGATTGAGCTCGAGGGGGAGTGTTGAGATATCAAGCTCCACTATTGAGATATCGCGCTTCCACTCGTGATATGCCAGGGTGACCGTTGTGCATTTATGTCACCGACTTGTTAGCTGCAGATGCGGTTGGTACAGCGCCCACGAATAATAGCTGGATGACAGCTATCCTTATCTACTCTAGTTTGTGGCTCAGTTAGTATGCCACCTTAGTTAGTTGAGTTTGGTTTTGAGACCCACATAAAGGGTTCTTCTATTTCTTTGTACTTGAGTTCTTTTGGCTTTCACAACTAAGAAGAGGAAAACTATTTTCAGCCTCCACGTGTGTGTGTATTCCCCCATTGTGCATGTGAGAAAGCCGCAAGTGAGACTCCTTCCTTCTCTCCCACTATCTTCACACTTTATCTCTCTCATGTCACCCCCCTCCCAATTTCTTTCTCTCTCTCTCTCTCTCTCTCTCTCTCTCTCTCTCCCTCCCTCCCTCCCTCCCTCCCTCCCTCCCTTTACTAGGATCTCCCTCTCTCTACCCCTACTCCCCCATCTCTCTCTCCCCTCTCTTCTCCCTCCTCCTCCTCCTCCTCCTCTCTCTCTCTCTCTCTCTCTCTCTCTCTCTCATCGTCTCATGACTATCAGAGTTAGAATTTGTCATGCCATCTTCAATGTCGACTACTACCGCATGAGCAGCATTGAAAGGGGATGTTGTTCACTAACGAGTCACACTAACGAGTCACTAACGATCTTACATTGGTTGACAGGATCTCCATTTATAGTGAAATAATCCCATAGCGAGCTAGCTCACCTTACAAGAATACTCAATAGTTCTAAAGAAATCTCCAACTAGTCACCACAATATTATTCAAGAGTTTTGTGCATTATTGATTGTGAACGATTAATGTGCCAATGCACCTCACCACATGTCCTCACAAACATGGTCTTCCAAATAAGAAACATGTCTTGCATCACAAGCCCAAAAGAACTAGAACACATGTGGTAACAAACCAACCATCATTAGCCACAAATTGAGAGGAATCCATGCAGTTGTGATCCCAATGTAGCTGTAATTGAGAGGAATCCATGTAGCTATAATCGCAATGTATTAACACCTAAAGCTACAGTTGCTACATGAAAAGGGTATAACAAATCTCATGATTCATGTTAGTAATCACACTCACTCTGTGCAACCTAGAAGAGGACCCAAGACCTAGTCTAGTCAGTGGTCAACCATGACAAGACTACTGGTGCACAAAAAGTCCCAATGACAATCACCAAGGACATTCTGATGTCTAGCCTGATAAAGCCAACCGTGACACCTTAGGGAATTCAGGAGAGCAAGAATTCTTCCACATCTTGGAGGAACTCACTCCCTTGGTAGAGAGTGGAAGGTGAGGGCTATTTTTTAAGAATAATTGTTTAAAGAATTGATGATGGAGTATTTCTCTAACCCATTTTTAGAAAATAGGTTTCGAAGAATGGTTAATAGGGATTTAATGAAAGGATATGACAATATTTTGAAGCTCAAGCAACAGGACTTCCTATACAATTTTTACATGATAGCAAGTTTCTAGGACAAGGGTCCCTTAAGGACAAGTGCTCTGTCATGAAGATGTATGCAATGAGCCTAGCCTCTGGGGTTGATCCTGTAAATAGGATGCAGTGAAATGGAAATAGGGATCTACAATGAGCTTGGGCCCAATTCGACCACACGAGGCAATCGAGAGAATGGGCTACTATGGGTTGCCATGTCTATGATCCAAGGTAAGAAAGATCCATTTTTAACATTCCATGGCATTCATGGTTTCTTCTAGTAAGCTTATCATCAGGTTGCACACATCTAGCTTGTAGGAGTTACTTACCATCGCAACATGTGAAATGGAGGAGGACACGAAGTCACAAGCGTTTTTTTGGTAGATGCTAAATGAAGTCATGAATTGAGTGGGGTATGATGCAATCGATTTCTTTGATCTATGGCAGATGAGGCATAAGCAAATTAGAACTTAGCATGCATAGTTTACAAAGATGGTGTCATAATGGAAGGTTGGGAGTGGTATTGCCTTTTCCATTGGGAGCAAAGCTTGCAACTACACACAGTCAAGTATGTGAGGAAAATAAATTAACAAGAGCACAAAGAATTTTGTGAGAGGTGGAGAACGGAGACAACAAGTGAAGAGGAACAATTGCAAAGCCACTTGACTAGAGGGTAGGTCCATTAGCATGACAATGACATCCTTGCAATGGAGCTGGTGGGAAGTGCCAATAGTGCATTGGAAAAATAATACGATAGTAGTAAAATATCATCTTGTAAGCATCTATACGGGAGGGATTTTCCTTATGTGTTATAACATGCAGCACATTGATCTAGATAGAGATGAGAAAGGATAAGGAGAACACCCCATGTACGAACATGGCAGAGTTAAAGCACGAAAGCTAGCTAGAAAGGGAGGGTTTTTAGAGTCATGACTCATATATCTTTATACGACACCTGCATCTTGGACATGGAAAATGCAGTGCTCCAAAGTGCAAAGCAGCATGCTTATAGCAGAGGAAAGCATATTGGAGAAGGACCTTCCTTGGAGGAGCACATTCAGAGGTTAGAGCCACATGAGGCACTAACACGTTCACTGGTAGCACAAACAGTGCAACATGCTATGTCTAGAACTCCAATGTTTAGAGGTCTATCGATGCTAGAGGGGGATACCTGGGGACAACATGATGCAAACAAAAACCAAACATTGTTGTTGATGTGGAGGATGATAGCTCCCACATACCAGAGTTTGTTGTGCACATAGTCAAATGAAAGCCAAAAGGCCATCCAAGATGAATACAATTTGTTGGGGAGGTGGATCCTGCAAGGGACAATGATCATGCAACAATTGTCATAAATGGGGAGGTTGTAGTGGAGTAGCTAGTGCACAAGAAAATTCAGGCACTAAGGAGGACCTAGATGAAAAGTCGTGTGAAGTGCATTGGTTGAGTGGATGGGAAGAGGTGCAACACATTTTTTGGAATCTCATCAAATATCATAGTTGCACCTTCCTTCTATGACACCCCAATGGAACCCATGCACAGTTCATGTGGTTTTGTAGCAGCAATGTGACACACACTTGGAGTTCAAATTGGAGCTTTATCCCCATACCTCAAAACTACCTGTCACAAATTGGAACTAACATCGATCCAAACCTATTGATATTGGGGGATTCACTTTGGAGACATCAAATGATGGTGGGCATAGGTCTCTACTTTTGAAGCACATGTAGATAGCATTCATATGTCCTCCTATTCAATTGCAACAATGAATGCATGGGGCATCGAGTGAAATATAGAAGTGGTATTTTGCAGGCAGCATATGAGTGAATTCTTCACGCATTACCCTTATGAGGCAAGGTCCTCACACTGAGAAAGTGGTTGAGGAGACAAAGCATGAGGTGTTTGAAATTGAGTCTATGGATGACTCATCACATGCAATGGAATGGATGCAGACTTGAACCAGATGTAGCTTCACACTCATCCCATGGTCTTGATACTGGAGACTTCATAGAAGCCAATGCTGGTATTTTAGTAGTGGTATGGTTATTTGATGCAAGAATCCATAATCCAATCTCAAAAAGCTATAACTAATCTCAATTTTCAATCTCAGAGATGGGGAGAGACTAAGAGAATACCATAGTGCAATACCATTGACAAGGAATACTAATAATTTCTTTCTATTGGATGTGATGGGGGAGAGAGAGAGAGAGAGAGAGAGAGAGGGGGGGGGTCAGGCAGGGGCATGGAGGAGACGAGAGGAGATAGGAGATAAGCAAGAGGAGGCAAAGAGGAGAGAGAGTGTGCTCACCATTTTTGCACATGCTTGCCAAAAAATCGCACACACTAAGATTCATAATTTAGGTAGGAGATTTAGTGCCCATTGGAATGCCAATTGTAACCAACATTAAAGCCAATTCTCTATCATAGATGGCATTTTGGTAGAAATATCTTTTAAGCCATTTATGATAAGTATTTGACATATGTTGAAGACAAGTGCAAACTTTAAGGCTAATTCTAACTAGTATTTGAGAAGAGTGTTGATTGTTTGAAACCTCTAACATTACATCTAAATAATGGAACTAAAATGGATCGGTCTAGTCACTTCACATCAAAACGATAACTAAAGGCATCTTATAAATTTTAAATTCCTCTGAAATTATATCTCATCTTAGAACAACAATATTCCATCAAATAGCAATTAAAAAGGCAATTAAAAAGTTAAAAAGTCAAAGATTTCTACTGAGTTTCTACTAGGGCAAATAAACAACATACAACTAGAGAATACATGATAATTGTTAAATTACACGACGCATCGGAACAGGAACTAAACAAACAATAGAGAGTACACAACAAACTAGAGATGAACAAAATTTTCCTTCAATACTGATGTAGTACAGATGATGGCTCCATCCACCCGTGCGCTCCCACAATGGAGCTTAGATGGCGATCTAGACAGATACTAGGTGAAGAGCTACTAGCTAGGAGATCTATGCTAGAAGATCTGATTTGGTACAATGGACTGGGGAGGTCGCCTCTTTATAGCTATGAGGGTGGTAGTCGGATCAACCTGTCGGTGGAACTGACTAGTCGACCTAGTCGATGGAATCGACTAGTCATCCATGGAATATTCAAGGAATATTTTCTATACCATCACCTCGGTGGCTCACCCCTGAGGGGGGGCCGCTGGCCCCCAAGCCCCAGCAAGAATAAGGGGCTCCCACACAATCACCTTTCTACCATCAATGGTCTCATTGGATACACCTCATTTGACATGCAAGTCAGGATCCATCCAGTGTCCTAGGCTCAGACATGGCTTCTCCTCATATGGGGCCCTTACAACTTGAGTACCTTGGACCACAGGTGGTTACCACGAGCGTGGGGCATTGAGCATATCTAACACCCCCCCTCAATGTCCACCTGTATGTGAACTATCTTCTCGACCCAATGCCGAGTCTCTGAAGATGACCTTGAAGCTTCTCCTTCCCAAGTGCCTTGGTGAAGATATCTGCTCCATTTTGCTCTGTTGGAAAGTAGACCAATTCCATTATCATGTCCTCAATCAAATCACGCACATGGTGATAGTGAATCTCTATATGTTTTGTGCACATATGAAACACTGGATTTTTAGCAATGGCCATGCAACTTTGATTGTCACACCTCAGCACAGTTGCCTCATCCTCTTGCACTCCCCTGTGCCATAAGGTCCTCCTTAGCCACACTGCTTCACAAGTGGCAAAACATGCTGCCTTGTACTATTAGCCAGAAAAGAAATCAGGACCAGAGGCTAGAGGCTAAGCATGGCGACGCTCAAGGGCCATAGAGGAAAGGAGAATGTGAGGGTGAAATGTTATCATGGGAGGGGAAAAGGAATTAGAAGGGGGGGGAATGAAGAGGGAGGCTATGACACAAGGGGAAAGGGAGAGGGGGAAGATGTTGGGTTTTTATCTTCATACTTGTACCTTCTATGGAAGTGCTGGTGGTTGGTAGGTGGGCCGGGGCACTTTTTACTTCCCTTATGGAAGGTTTTTTTCCCCCAGGCTAATAATAGCCCATGTGACCTCATTCTGAGGCTAGGGGCACTCTGTTTTAGCCTAATTAGCACTTTGTGCTTAGAGGTGTGCTTAGTAGGCACAAACCTATCCTTTGGGTTGTGTGCATATCTTTCCTTTGTACTTGCACATCTTTCGATTTTCTATTGCAACACACTCCAGCAGTGAGAGCTTCACTCCCACTTGTGTACTCATTCCCTTGCTTTCTTGCTCCCGTATTTCTTACATTTGGTATCAGAGCGTCAAGTTTCACTCTCCCGTGAGCCTCCAGTCACTTCCCTGATCACGTGGGCACCCGGAAGACACCTCGAAAGTCTGAAATCAGTCAGCAGCTGCAGGAATTTCAAATCATCGCCATTTTTCTTGCATTAGGAAGCTTTTGCACTCAGTTTCGTCGCCGGAAACTTGACCCAGGAGCTTCCCAGAGTTGCTGCGCAGCCATTCCAGCCTGATGTTGACGTTTTCCAGCCCTGCTTAGAGTCAAAACTGCTGAAAATAGCTGCACAATACTTTCCTGCAGCACGTGGGTAAGAAAAAACTTATTTTTCAGCACTATCCTCTCTTCCCGAAGCTTGTGGGTACCTGCAGGTGTCCATTCCAGGCTTGGAAATTGGGGATTTCTCCTTCTGTGAACTGCTGTAGCAGAAATTGGTGTGTGGGCAGCAAGAATCCACTCTATTGGATGAAAAATTGCACTCCAATCAAGGGGCTTTCTGCGTTTTCTTGGTTGTATGCCTTGTTTATGCTTGGTACAGCAAGGAAAGTGTTTTTTCACTCAAGCATTGAGTGTATAAATTGGGGATTTTATGCCTAATATAGTTCAGCAGTAAGAAGGTGCATTGGGAACTATACATTGGATGCTTTGCACTCAGTTTGAACACCGAGAAGGGATTTACAGATTTGGGACAGCAAGTTAATGCAGTGACATTGCTCTTGTGCAGTGGAAGGGTGAAGTACTGAGGTTGTGCCCATCTCGGAATAGATTTTTTATTTGAGGTCTCTATTTTATTTCCTTGCAGGTGATCTTTGCAGTGACACATATTGCCATGGGGAAAGATGGTGTGCTTGATTTACTTTCAGCCGAGAACAAACTTGATGGCAGTAACAACTACCCTTTGTGGTCATACATGATGAAGCACATACTTGTAGCCAATGGGCTGAGCAAGATTGTCGAAGGTACTGAGGTTAGACCTGGTACACGTACTACATCACAGGATGATGACTCTGCTACTACTTCTACTATCACATCTGGTAGAAGGATACCTCCTCCACCACCGGTACCATCCACTGAGGCTCAACAAAAGTGGGATGAGAAAGATGCAAAAGCACATGTGATGATTGCATTGTCTGTGAAGACTGGTTTTATTCCACATATACGGTCTTGCCAGACGGCAAAGGATGCATGGGATTGTTTGGCTAATTTGTACCAGGTACGAAATGAGGCCAAAGTTGCCTATCTCAAAAGGCAAGTAGAGCATCTTGTTATGCATGAGGGAGATGCTATGGATGATTTTCTCACCAAGTTCAAGGACTTGCGTGAACAGTTGATCTCTCTTGGGGAGGAGATGTCAGATGGCTCCTTAATCACCATTATCCTTAATGGTATTCCTGATTCTTATCAGTCTCTTGCGTCCACGCTGCGTCTTATCATGAAAGGGAATCTAGACTCTTTCAAGCTTGATGACTTGGTGCAGGTGTTGTTGCAAGAAGAGCAATCAAGGGAGAACAGGAGTATCTTGAAGGAAGGGGATCAAGCCTTTTATGCAGGGCAAAAGGGGAAGGAAAAGGCTGCAAATAAATGGGCTGGAAAGGGCAAAACAGCACATAATCAGCCCTCTCCCAGTGTGGAGAAAGAGGATGCAAAGGGTAAGAAAAAGGGCAAGTGTCACTATTGCAGGAAGCCAGGGCATTACATCAGTGAATGTCGCAAGAGGCTTGCAAAGGAGAAGGAAAAGGGCACTAAATTTGAAGCTAATGTTGCAGTCATGGATACACATGCAGGTGAGAAGCAAGAAGTTGCAAATTATACTCACATTACTCATGATGACTATGATGAGGAGTGGGCATTCATGGTAATTTGCAGCTATGATCCTTCCATGCATGATGATGTTTGTCTCTCTGTGGCTAGTACTCAGGAGTGGTACTTTGACAGTGGTGCTAGTAAGCACATTACAGCGCAAAGAGAGTTATTTTCAGATCTTGTAACTACCTCACAGGGAGGTATGGTCACATGTGCCAATAACTCCAGCTATCCGGTGCAGGGATTTGGCAAGGTTGTATTGCATTCAGCCCACGGTGGCTCCTTCACATTGAGTCACGTGTTGTATGTGCCAGGTATCAGGAAGAATCTAATATCCGTCCCTGCAGTTGCCTTGGGAGGATTAGATGTGAGATTCTCAGGACCCAAATGCACAAAGTGCATGATCTTGAGGATGCAGGTACCATAGTGGCATCAGGGACTCTCCGCAGAGGGTTGTACAGGCTGGATCATTATGCAGCAGGTTCTCATGATGCTATGGCAGTGGTAAGCACGGAAGAAAAGGCCAATGCTGAATTGTGGCATGCACGGTTTGGTCACTTGAACTTCAAGAGCTTGCAGAGACTCCATACACATGACATGGTGGTAGACATGCCACATATACATGCCCCTGGTAGACATGTTTGCGAGGGGTGTATATTGGGAAAGATGCATCGGGCTCCATTCCCGAAAGATGCCACTGTAAGGGCTGTCTGGAAATTACAGCTTATACATAGTGATGTGTGTGGTCCCATGAGGACACGCAGTCTTGGTGGTTACTCATATTTTATCACCTTCATTGATGATTTCACATGCTTTACATGGGTGTATCCTTTGAGGCATAAGTCAGAGGTGTGTGCCAGGTTTAAGGATTTCATTGTCATGCAGGAAAATCAAACCTCAGAGAGGGTGGGTACTTTGCGTACCGATAGAGGTGGAGAATATATGTCAGATGCCTTTCATGGTTTTTTGGCAGAAAAGGGGATTATTCATCAATGTACAGTGCCATACACCCCCCAGCAGAATGGAAGGCGGAACGCAAGAACCGTACTAAGATGGAAATGGCACGGTGTATGATCAAGGCTAAGGGCCTGCCCCCAAGTTTTTGGTTGGAAGCAATCATTTGCAGCAATTATGTGTTGAACAGGTGTCCAACCAAAGCTCTCCAGAACATCACACCTTATGAGGCATGGACAGGCAGGAAACCTTCAGTTCAGCATTTG
Source organism: Dipteris shenzhenensis (assembly GCF_047967505.1). NCBI lineage: Eukaryota > Viridiplantae > Streptophyta > Polypodiopsida > Gleicheniales > Dipteridaceae > Dipteris > Dipteris shenzhenensis. The sequence continues at coordinate 23,504,085 of NC_141623.1, read as the reverse complement.
AGGGTGTTTGGATGCATGGCATATACACTTATCCCTGAGCACAAGCGGGGGAAGCTTGATGACAAGGCTATAAAATGCATTTTTGTTGGCTATAGCTCTGAGAGCAAAGGCTACCGGCTGTACCACCCAGGTACACGGAAGATTATTGTGAGCAGAGATGTAGTATTTGCGGAGGATTCGATCCTGCCAATGCAGTCCATTAGGCAGCAGCCTGCAGTTTATTCACGTGACATATTTGAGTTTTTATTGCCTCAGAGGGAGGAAAACACAGCCCCACATTTGGTGCCTGTGGAGGAGCCTGTGACAACAACAACACAGCCCACTAATGTGCAGGAAATCAATGAACAGGAAATTATAGTTGGTTTGCAGCCAACTAATCTTGATGTGCCTGAATCTTCCAGAAGGGTACCTAGGTGGCTCACAGAGACACTAAAGGATAGCCCTCTTGATATGCCTTTGTCAAGCAGGACAAGATTGGGTGCACGCAGAGCTCAGGGTCTTTGTACTGCTTTGGAGAGCACAAGTCATGAGGAAGAGCCTGTCTCTTTTGAAGAGGCAGAAGAAGATCCGCATTGGATGGCAGCCATGAAATCAGAATTTGATGCAATCATGAAGAATGATACATGGTTTCTGACAGACTTGCCAGTGGGCAAGAAAGCAATTGGTGTGAAGTGGGTTTATAAGATTAAGAGGCATGCAGATGGCTCAGTGGAGAGATACAAGGCTCGTCTTGTAGCCAAAGGGTATGCACAGCAGAAGGGCATTGATTATGATGAAACCTTTGCCCCCACTTCCAGGATGACTACTGTCAGGAGTTTGATAGCATTGGCTGGCCATCATGCATGGGTTATACACTAGCTGGACATAAAGACCGCATTTCTCAATGGAGATATTACAGAGGAGGTCTATGTACTTCAGCCCCCAGGTTTTAAAGTGAAGGGACAGGAAGCTAAGGTGTGCAGGTTGCAGAAGGCCCTGTATGGTCTTAAGCAATCACCTAGAGCTTGGTATGCCAAGATTGATTCCCATTTGCTTTCACAGGGCTTTGTACGCAGTTCAGCAGAGAGTACTCTATACATTAAGAGTACTACTAAGGTGTTTCTCATCATCGTACTTTATGTCGATGACATGCTGCTTACAAGACCTCGAGAGGATCATATTGCAGCCTTTAAGGCTGAACTACAGCAAACATTTGAGATGTCAAACCTTGGTCCTTTGCACTACTATCTTGGGATACAGTTTATGCAGACAGAGAGGGGCATATTTTTGCAGCAAAGTATGTATATTCAGAATTTGCTGCAGCGGTTTTCCCTTCAGGACAGCAAGCCCGTGGCTACTCCTGTGGAGCCAGGTGCAAGGTTGAGTCTTGAAGATAGTGGAAAGCCATTTGATGGCACTCTTTACATGCAGGCTGTGGGATCATTACTTTATGTGTGCAACACTAGGCCTGACATACAATATGGGGTCTCTTTATTAAGCAGATATATGCACTACCCAGGAACAAAGCATTGGCAAGCAGTGAAACGGGTGTTTAGGTACTTGAAAGGTACTATGCATCTTGGATTGTTCTATCCCAGGGGGGGAATATCATGCTTGCATGGTTTCAGTGATTCAGACTGGGCAGGTGATTATGACACCAGGGTGTCCACGACAGGTTATTGCTTCTACATTGGGGATGCATGTGTTTCATGGCTTAGCAAGAAGCAACCAACAGTGGCCACCTCTAGTTGTGAAGCAGAGTACAAGGCTGCTTTCACACCTACTCTTGAGTGTGTCTGGCTCAGGAGATTATTTGTAGATCTGGGTATGGCGCAGCATGCTCCCACATCCCTCTACACTGATAGTATGAGTGCCTTGGCTGTTGCCAAGAATCCCGTCTTTCATGCTCGCATGAAGCATATAGAGATGCATTATCATTATGTCAGAGAGAGACTCTTAGCAGGGGAGATCAGCATGTCTCATGTGTCGACACACGACAATGTAGCAGACATCTTCACCAAGGCATTACCTCGTGATAAGTTTGAGAGCTTTCGACAGCTTTTGAACTTACTTCCTTTCGATGATTGAGGCTACATCCTTGTATATGTACATACACCACACATCACTCCAGGGGGGTTTGTTGGGTTTTTATCTTCATACTTGTACCTTCTATGGAAGTGCTGGTGGTTGGTAGGTGGGCCGGGGCACTTTTTACTTCCCTTATGGAAGGTTTTTTTCCCCCAGGCTAATAATAGCCCATGTGACCTCATTCTGAGGCTAGGGGCACTCTGTTTTAGCCTAGTTAGCACTTTGTGCTTAGAGGTGTGCTTAGTAGGCACAAACCTATCCTTTGGGTTGTGTGCATATCTTTCCTTTGTACTTGCACATCTTTCGATTTTCTATTGCAACACACTCCAGTAGTGAGAGCTTCACTCCCACTTGTGTACTCATTCCCTTGCTTTCTTGCTCCCGTATTTCTTACAGAAGAGAAGCATGTACATGATGGGAGGAGGAATGTAAACATGGAGACATCAAGGGAAGAGGACCATGCTTTATTTTGAAAGGAAGGGAAGGGAGAAATCAAAGTACTAGCTAGCTGGCTTTACAAGAATGAGCGTGTCTCATCAAGGAATAGCCCCCTCCTTTTAAAGCCAAGAGAGAGGGTCTCTCCCAATAAATGCATCCTCCCACATGCATGGTGTATGTGGAAGAGTCTCCCATGTGGGCTACGTGGTTACGCACTCTCAATTGTGTGCAATAACGCTTGGCCACATTTTTCCACATATATCAACTCCCATATCCCAAGTCTATGATACTCCCTTGGTCTCTTCCCAATTTTATAATACGTTCAAACATCTAGGAGAACAAGTGGAGGGTTGGCACAAGGAATCTTGCCACCTCATCCTACTTTCCCCATTATTTAACTTGCATCCTTGGACTATCTATACCTCCCCCACATGGGCCTATCCTAGATGGAGGAAATAACCCAATATAATATCCATCTCCACCTATTTTATATTACTTCTCCCATGGACTTTGAGCCATATCTCACTAAATGCAGCCTAGCTGGAGGGGTGGCACATGGAGGAGCCATGCCACCTTACATTTTATAATATTACTACCATGGATCACACCTTATGGGTCCTCTTACGTGGAAGGGTGGCACATGGTCATGCCCTGCCACCTCAACCCTAGGCCCTATGCACACCATATTTTATTATACTATTGCCACACATACAAACACACACACATATTAATGCCTTTTTCCTTAGACAAATTTATCCATAATAGTATTCAGCCTTGGTAGAAGACAATGCCACTGTTGGTTGTTTGTTACTGATCCAAGAGAAGATACCTAAACCTAAAGAGAAACAATATCCAAAAATTGATTTCCTGGAATCAACATCTCCAGCCCAATCTGAGTCACAATGGCCAGCCAAGGAAGTGCTCATACCATAAGTGATGCCATAATCAAGAGTGCCCTTCACATACCTGAGCACCTACATCCCTACATTCCAATGATTCTCCTGGGGCTTATTGGAGAACCTGCTCAAAATGCCAACAACAAAACTGATGTCCGTTCTGGTGTCGCACAGATAGATGAGACTACCAACCAACTTGGTGTACCTCCCGATGTCTGCTGGTGGTGAGGCATCCTCCATAGACAGCCTCGCATTTACCTCCATAGGTGTAGCTATCTCCTTGCACTCGCACATACCAAATGCCTTCAAGATCTCCCTTCCATATTTTTGCTGAGAGATGATCTTGCCTAGCTCTTGCCAAACTTCAATCCCCAAACAATAGTGCATCAAGCCTAAGTCTATCATCTCAAACTCTATGCTCAACATTTGCCTTTCTAGTCTACTGGATCATGTCTTCATAGTCACCTGTAATAAGGAGATCATCCCCATATAGCTAAACTTTTTAATAAGACTCTAGAAATAAGTAATGACATGTCAAGGTAAAACTCTTGTACTACAGTCATTATCACTATCACTATGACTTTCATTATCATCACTTGGAGGGTCACTCTCAACACAATCAATTATGTATTCATGAATCTCATCAAACTCTTCCTTGATAATGTACCCTCGATCCAAGAAGTTGTTAACACATATCATGATGAGATCTACATCGTGCAACTTTGGCATATCTAGGCTCCCTTACTCTATCTATAGGTTCTTGCATTCTTTGGCAGCTACCTTTAGCACATTCAAAAGAGTTTCTCTCAAATTCTTGCATATGTGGGGTCCAATTATATGCCACCACATTGAACTATATCTATAATCTATCATGTTTGGGTCTCTCAAATGTGAGATAGTAAAAATCCATGTAGAGGGATCTAGGGTATTGGCAACAAGGGACCATTTCAAGGAAGATATTTGAGGAGTCTTAAGAAAGGGGGGATAATTAAAAGATGGAAGAACGAGGAAAGGGAGATAACTAAAGGAGATGCAACATCACGTAATGCTAGCTTACTACATCTAACTCTATCACTTGAAAGGGGGAGATAGAGGGGAAGGGAGCTAGCTATGAGATGCAACAATACATAATTCTATCTCACTACATCTAAGCTCTATCAAATGGGGAAGAAAGTAGGGGACAAAGAGATGAAATGGGAAAGGATGGTGAAGGAAAAGAAGGACAACGGGAAAGAAGAATGTAGAAATAAAAGAAATAACAATGCACCATGAATTCAAGAGAGCTGAAAGGGGGAAAGAAGTGGAAGGTTAAAGGATGGAGAGATGGAGAGGGAAAGGGAGAAAGAGGGGAAATAAAAATGGAGAAATAACAAAACTAAGAAGGAAGAGAAGGGGAAAAATTAAAGGAGGGGAGAAAGAGGGAAGGGAGAGGATGGAGAGGGAAAGGGAAAGGGGGAGAGGGAGAGGGCAAGGGAGAGGGGTGGATAGGGAAAGGCAAGAAGAGGAGAAATGGGAATCGTGATAGAAAAAAACTAACAATGCACATTGGATTTAAGAGAGGTGAAAGGGGGACAAAAGTGGGAATAATTAAGGAGAGGAGAAGATGGGAAAGGGAGAGGATGGAGAGGGAAAGGAGATGGAGAAAGAGGGGAAAGCAGAATGGATAAAGGGGGACAAAAGTGGGTAGAATTAAAGAGAGGAGAAAGATGGGAAAGGGAGAGGATGGAGAGGAAAAGGAGATAGAGAAAGAGGGGAAAGCAGAATGGAGAAACAAAAAAACTTTGAGAGACTTAAGATTAATACTTACTTGTTAATATATAAGAATGAATTAATGTCTTCAAATGCTTGCAAACCAACTAGAGAGATTGGATGGCTACAAAAGTGGGAATCGAGATACAAAAAAACTAACAATGCACATTGGATTTAAGAGAGGTGAAAGGGGGACAAAAGTGGGCAGAATTAAGGAGAGAAGAAAGATGGGAAAGGGAGAGGATGGAGAGGGAAAGGAGATGGAGAAAGAGGGGAAAGCGGAATGGAGAAAGGGGGACAAAAGTGGGCAGAATTAAAGAGAGGAGAATGATGGAAAAGGGAGAGGATGGCGAGGGAAAGGAGATGGAGAAAGAGGGGAAAGAGGAATGGAGAGGGACTTAAGATTAACGCTTACTTTGTTAATATAAGAATAAATTAATGTCTTCAAATTCCTACAAACCAACTAGAGAGATTGGATGCCTACAAAAGTGGGAATTGGGATAGAAAAAATCTAACAATGCACATTGGATTTAAGAGAGGTGAAAGGAGGACAAAGTGGGCAGAATTAAGGAGAGGAGAAAGATGGGAAAGGGAGAGGATGGAGAGGGAAAGGAGATGGAGAAAGAAGGGGGAGCAGAATGGAGAAACAAAAAAAACTTTGAGGGACTTAAGATTAATACTTACTTGTTAATATATAAGAATGAATTAATGTTTTCACATTGATATTAGCAATATAACATGCTCAGTGTAGTTCTAAATTGTGAAAATATCCATTGCAAACCATTTCTCAAAGCTATTTAGACTAATTTTTGAAAATTATAATGATTCTAGTAATTTGTACTTGCTTCATTTTTTAACAAACATATTGACACTTAGGGTATTTTAAAGATAGACGTTAAAAGCACATCTTAGTAAGATTAAAAACCAATCCAAGGGTGTCAATTCATGAGAAATCCATTGAACCTCCTCCATGCAAAGATTCATCTTGACTAAATATCATTAATGAATCTTGAGAACTTATGCTATTAAAATTGTGGCACTTTATGTGTAATATGATGTTAGCACTAAAGGGTTTCGAAAGGCCAATCAATTCCAATGGTTGTGGGACATTGTACATACCACTATTTTTGTGTGACATTTATTTAAGTTTAAAAATAGCCTGTGAGGTAGTCCACTATGTGTGCTTAGCCTATGGAAAACTTTGCTAGTTGTGGATAAAGTGATAGGTGCCACATTGGAAACCTAGGATAATCATTCGCATTTGCATAGTTCTACATTGCTTGGGGAATAACTCACAAATATGTAATCATAAGACGTGGATTCAATAGAAGGACTTTTACAATCTTTTTTTGCACATTTTTTACATATAGAAGGGTACCATTTAAAGGTGTATTCCAGGTTGAATATAAAAAGGGTGCATTTTAATCACTAAAAATTCACATATAAGTTCATTACATATAAGTACATTTTAGTTGTGTTCTAATCCTATTTCATGTGTGCCATGTATATGAAGAAGGCATTCTTTATTGTATGGCATTTCTAGAGGACTGGAAGAAAAGGCGAAAAGGCTTAGGAGGCTCAGTCTCCAAAGACAACAAGAGGAAAGAAAGTTCCAAAGGCAGCAAGGGGAAAGAAAGTTGATCCCCCTACCCGATTTTTAGTAGGTGGGACTAAGGAGAGAATGAATTATGGACAAAGAGTGGAGGCGGTTGAGTTGAAGGACAATGAAATACAAGTGTAAGGAGGAAGTGATGTGATTGGCAAATGCATGATGCTTGATTCAGACCAATGTACTTGGATTCCATTGGTATGATGACTGTGTGATGATGGATTTTCACTAAAAAGTCCAATTCAAGTGGAGGGATCCCCTATGCATCAGTATGATGACTGTGTGATGATGGATTTTCACTAAAAAGTTCAATTCAAGTGGAGGGATACCATCTAGAGAAAGGATCTATCATTGTGTCTATTTGCAAGAGTGAGGGAGGGGAGGTAGTAGTGTCCGATGATATGAGGGGAGAGTTGGTCACTTGGAGAGAGGTGGATGAAGAGTTTGAGAATCAATCGCTTTCACACAATGTCTTTATGTTAGGAAAGATGTTTTGTGTTGGGAGGTCAATCACAGGACTATTTCTTGGATAGCTTTTGTGAAGGCCATCTTTCTTACAAATAAGAAACAACATATCAGATTGGTTTGCACTATAATTGACCCTAGAAAAATTAGTGAGATTGCTCTCTTGGCTGGACTACAACGGATGAATTTGTAGGTACTTGGAATCTTTCTTGTCTTTCATTACTTCTTTACTTCTTTGCCTTTCATAATTTGTGTTGCATACAAAAGAATTAACCTTATGTTAGATCTTGTAGTATGAATGAGCATGCAACCTTGTCTGAGGGACACACTCATAAATGCACACAACATTTGTGAGTGTGATCCTAATATATTTATGTTATAATTTCCCCCTACTGAGGTGAAATCTATAGAGAATTGGAGGGCTCAAGAGAGTACAAGCAAAAAGACTTGGTTTCCAATGACAAAAGGATTGGTCCTTCTAGGTATAATGGTACACTTTTGTTGGTGTTTGTTTCAATTCCATTTTTTTGGGGGTTCATCTAGTACCCATAAATGTGTTCTAGGTAGGAGCTTCTAGGACTCTCATCACTCTGAAAATAGAGAAAAGACTAATGAACCAATCATAAACATTTTGCAATAGTGGATCGGATCGATAATACTATGAAAACAATACGGGTTGCATGAAACAATGCCATTGGATGTAATTTAGATACTTGTTGCAGAACTACTGAATCATAAAGAATAGAGTAATGAATATGCAAACATAGATATCCATGGAAATAGTCATCATGATTCAATAGAATATGCTCTCATACTTGCTTACATTAGAATCAAATCTTTCATCACACACGCTAAAACATCTTTCATGCATGGATATGAAGGGATACCTTCAACAAATGGTGACCCTTACTATCTAAAAGCAACTAACATGCCTATACAAAAATAAAGTAAAATACTATCTAGATATGTATATGCATATATCCACATATCACCGGCACACCCCGATGGATAGGAATCTTGAAAAAATTCTTGGACTCAATAAATTCTAGTGGTATTGAAGTAAACTCTCTTCATGAAGCAACATTGCTTCAATCCATGACTATGTTGGAAAATAGAGAGAAGATCCTGGTGCAATAGCAAGACTCCAACTACCTCAAAACAAAGGTGCTTACAAGAGTCCCAAACAAACTTTTGAAACTAAGGTTATTCTATTCAGTGGCTAAAAAATAGAAATTAAATACAAAATATATCATGAAATGAGTTGTGTTAAAAAATGCATTCTGGTTTTTAGTTGTGTAAATTCAAGAGCTATCAGAAAAAATTAATGGTGGAAGATTACCTGTAGAAGTTTTGGATCCTCAATGCACGGTTAGATGTAGCAGAAAGACCCACAACTGAGACATTGCGAAGTAGTTTTGCAAGTGAATCTTACGGAAAGAAATCCATAGTGCAATGAGTGGATTAAAGTTTCATGGCCAAAATGGCTTTAATGACTTTGTGGGTGCTCCCAAAAGATCAGAACAAAGGTTTGGATTGTTCAAAAGTCAATCCAAGGACAATGACTCTGATGCCTAAATGAGTCTAGCACAGTACCCCACACACCAGCACGATAGGAGCCAATCAGATAGTAACAATTGATCCAGCGGCGGTACAAAATGTGGCGCAAATCCAGTAGAGGAAAAAACTAGAATCAATGGGTGAAGCGATTCAAATTAGAGACGAAATTAGAATCTCCAAATAAAGTGGGGCCAGAAGGATTCCAAAGTGGATATAGCCTTGTAAGTATTGCTAGGAGAACCGGCGTTGTCAAGGCTCAGATTGCCCATTATGGTGCAAACACAAAACAAAACAAGGACTAGAAATTACGTGTTTGCCACCAAGATGTGCACTGCCGCCTCATTAAGAGTAGGCATCGGCATAAATCAGTATGTCAGACCAAGTCAACAGCTCAATTGTACAAGTTGCAGCAATGCGATTTCTCAATGTGCTACATGTAGGGAAAGGTGCAGGATATAGAGCTAGAGAAGATGTGCTTGCGATGATGACATGGTCTAAGGGTCCCATCTGGGAAGCTATAGTGAAGAAACTACCAAATAAAGAAAATTTCTTGAAATGGAAGGGACCAGGAAGATGTTCGAATGACTGCCTTGAAGCAAATTGAGAAGATGCAAGCATTCGGAAACCAATAGAAGGAAGGGCAACCAATCACATTGGAGTTATGAGAATCCAAACCTAATTCTCCTAGAACTAGTGTAGTACCACTGAAGGATACAAAGGTAAGACCTATGGTTCATGTTAATGATACAAATGTCGACCCCAAGGGAGGCACGTGCGATCAACGCAAAGGGTTTTTTTATTTTTATGGAGTTTTAGAAACTATACATACATAAAGGGTTTTTTAATTTAAAAAGTTAAAATGTCATACATAAGGAATGCTTTAATCATCTCAAATTTTATAGAAGGGGTGTATATAGGTTATTAAAATCCATATGTAGGGGTTTTTTTAATCGCACATGCTATATGGGATTTTTACATAATGGCCCCCTAGGTACAAATCCTGTATTGGAAAACTTTTCAAAAGGGTTGTTGACATCTCTAAAGAAGGAAAAAGTGAAGATCCTAATTTAGAGCGCCTATTATGGATGATCCTCAAAGTTAGGAAAAGGCTAGTATAAAATTTTATGTGGCCCCATGAACAATACAGACCTCGAGAGTTCATACCACCAACTCACTTGTATGAGGACACACCAATTACATGCTAGGCACAACTCGAGGACATTAATTATATGGTAGAAGTAGTGAAGATGTAGTACCATGGCTAGAGCTTGGCAAGAGTGTTTCTTGTTGATAGAGATTTGGAGTGAACATCCTACCTCAGTACGTGTTCAAAAATTGGGACTTTTTGGTCTGGATCCTACCGCGTTTCAAGTCCACATGGCAGATCAAAAAAAAAATTAGCCAATTGGCATCATCTGTAATTAACATGTAGGGAATGGTGTTTTGCATAAATTTTGTGGTCCTTTAGATGGAGGAATAATATGTGCACGACCCTATGCTATTGGGTAGGCCATGCTTTAAAGCTTCTAGAGTAAAGTAGGATTGGGGTTCCTCAATGATTACAATATAGAATGGAAAGAAGAAGCTCAAGATGCAAATGATCGTGAGCATGGCCTTGAAGAAAAAAGAAAAACCTGTCATGCACAAGGGGTGAATATGGGGACATAGCTTGATGATGATGAGGAACATAATTTCCTAGATTCTAATCCATCGGTGGTTCCACTGCTTGAGAGAGATGTGGAAGAAGTGTTTCAGCAGCAATAGATTTGGGGGAAACAACCCACTACAGAGGTTCACATAGTAACATTGGAGGGATTTGGTGCCAGATGAGGCATTTGAACCGGAGGATGCCCAACCCACAATGCTAGATCTAGAACCAGATGAGTGGAAATAGCACACTATCAGAATAATGGAGAGGAATTAATCTTGAAGGCCGCATTAGCATATGAGGACTAGATGCAGAGGATGTCCCACATTAAAGAAGATGATTTGGAGGAATTTAATCTAGGAACACAGGATGATCCAAAACCACCGGTAAAGGTTAGCATATTTGCTACAGCCAAATTTAGATGAGAGTTGGTCGAGCTATTGTAGGAATACAAATATATTTTTGCATGGGAGTGCACGGATATGAAAGGAGCAGTTGCATCCTATATGAGAAGGAAAAGAAAGAGGGAAAAAGCACCTATAGGAGGGCAAAGAGTTTCTGTAACAGAAGGAAAAGTGCCTGTAGGAGGGAAAAGAGCACCTGTACCAGAAGGAAAAGTGCCTGTAGGAGGGAAAAGAGCACCTATACTAGAAGGAGAAGTGCTTGTAAAAGGCAAAGAGAACCTGTAGGATATGGCGGCTACAGCTAAATTTAGATGAGAGTTGGTCAAGCTATTGAACGAATACAAATATATTTTTGCATGGGAGTACACCGATATGAAAGGAGCAGTTGTATCCTATATGAGAAGGAAAAGAAAGAGGGAAAAAGCACCTGTAGGAGGGCAAAGAGTTTGTGTAACAGAAGGAAAAGTGCTTGTAGGAGGGAAAAGAGCACCTGTACCAGAAGGAAAAGTGCCTATAGGAGGGAAAAGAGCACCTATACTAGAAGGAGAAGTGCTTGCAAAAGGCAAAGAGAACCTATAGGATATGGCAGCTAAGCAAGAGGCCATACAGCAAGAGATGGCAGATCAAGAGAGTAAAGAGAAGGTGGAGGTAGAGCATGAGGGGATAGAGCAAGAGGAGGCACACAAACAGTGAGAAGAGTAGGAGAGAGAAGACCAATTGTAGGAGGTGCTGCAACCCAAATTTTGAAAAATGGAGGGAGAGAGCAATTGGACTAAAGCAAAGGAGAAGAGAGAGAGGGTACAAGCCTGCAGTAGGCTAGAGGACAAAAGAAATTCGTCCAAAAGGTCCCACAATGGAGGGAGAGGGCAGTTGACCAAAGCAGAGTAGAGAAAGGGGGCAGACCTGCAATAGGCTAGAGGACAAAAGAAATTTGTCCAAAAGGTCCCACAATGGAGGGAGAGGGCAGTTGGTGGACCAAAGCAGAGGAGCAGAGAAAGAGGAGGCAGACGTACAACACACCTAAGGAGAAGAGAAATTCGCCCACAAGGGCCCACAAAGACATAAATGAGATGTGGGGATGATGTGGGGTGGGTGCACATGGGAGGGTGGTCAAGCATGGGTTAAGGGGGGGGAGGATGGCTTGGGTGGTCCCCAATGTAAGAGAAATAGCCAATAGGGGATCTCTACATGCCTGCCATCCCTCCACCTCAACATACCATTGCCCCACACAAAGGAGCACTCTCATTGGTACACCTCAAATCCCTCTCTAATCCCTTGAAATTAGGAAATACTAATTGGAGGCCCTTTTGAGACCCCATTTCTCCACTAATGGGAGGGGGAAGTGAATGTAGTTGTACCTGGAGCTGCATAGGGTGCGGTAGATAGAGTAAGAGCACGAGCAACAGAAATGCAGAGAGGAGTACGCCAACCACAAGACAGTAGTAAGTGACACAGGATGGGGAGAAGACCCGTTAGTCTGTGGAGATCGAGGTAGGGAATTTAATATATAGGTAAGAGAGGGGTGTTTGGGGAAAGGAGAGTCAAAAGGTGCAGAGCCCAAGGGACTGAGCTGCATGAAAAGAGGTGCCCTGGCATAGAACGTGGCATGCCACTATTAGCCGGAAAAGAAATCAGGACTAGAGGCTAGAGGCTAAGCATGGCGATGCTCGAGGGCCATAGAGGAAAGGAGATCGTGAGGGCGAAATGTTATCATGGGAGGGGAAAAGGAATTAGAAGGGGAGGTAATGAAGAGGGAGACTATGACACAAGGGGAAAGGGAGAGGGGGAAGAGAAGCATGTACATGATGGGAGGAGGAATGTAAAGATGGAGACATCAAGGGAAGAGGACCATGATTTATTTGAAAGAAAGGATGAGAGGGAAATATCAAAGTACTAGCTAGGTGGCTTTACAAGAATGAGCGTGTCTCATCAAGGAATAGCCCCCTTCTTTTATAGCCAAGAGAGGGGCTCTCTTCGAATAAATGGATCCTCCCACATGCATGGTGTGTGTGGAAAAGTCTCCCATGTGGGCTAGGCGGTTACGCACTCTCAATTGTGTGCGACAACCTTTTGCCTCAATTTTCCACATAAATCAAGCCCCATATCTCAAGTCTATGATACTCCCTTGGTCTCTTCCCAATTTTATAATATGTTCAAACCTCTAGGAGGACAAGTGGAGGGTTGGCACAAGGAATCTTGCCACCTCATCCTACTTTCCCCATTATTTAACTTGCTCTCTTGGACCTTCTATACCTCCCCCACATGGGCCTATCCTATATGGAGGGAATAACCCAATATAATATCCATCTCCACCTATTTTATATTACTTCTCCCATGGACTTTGAGCCATATCTCACTAAATGCAGCCTAGGTGGAGGGGTGGCACATGGAGGAGCCATGCCACCTTACATTTTATAATATTACTACCATGGATCACACCTTATGGGTCCTCTTATGTGGAAGGGTGGCACATGGTCATGCCCTACCACCTCAACCCTGGGCCCTATGCACACCATATTTTATTATACTATTGCCACACATACAAACACACACACATATTAATGCCTTTTTCCTTAGACAATTTTATCCATAACAGTTCCCCCCCCCAGGCAGGGAATGCACAGCATTTCCATGCCTGGGTCCATCACGTACAAAGGAAGGCTTGAGGTAATGCTTGTTGATCACCTTCTTGCCATATGGTTCATGCAGTTCCTGAACTTGTACAGACCCATTGCTACGTTCCTTGATGACTTTGTATGGACTAGTCCACACTCGCAGAAACTTCTTATCCATTTGGTGGTCCAATCTGTTATCAAAGCATAGCACAACATCCCCCTCAGCAAAGTGTCTTTCCCATCCCTTGCGAATCTTAGTATCCAAGCGGGCCTTTTGTCGATTCTTTTGGATCTCTGTTTGGTGTAGTGCAAGGCGTCAAGTTTCATCTAACTTCTCAAGTTGTACCAATCTGGCCTCTACATGTTCATCTTCTGTCATCCTCTGTTCCTGTGCCAATCTCAAGGCCAGAATCTCTATCTCTAGTGGTAAAACTACCTCAGTACCATACACCAACTCAAAAGGAGTGTGACATATAGATGTTTTATGAGTGATGTTGCAAGCCCACACAGCTTTAGTGACCTTCTGATCCCATTGGATCCTATTCCCTGTGGCCATTTTTCCCATGGTTTTACAAAGGAGGCCATTGGTCTGCTCTGTTTGACCCATGGATGCCGGATAATAGATGCTAGAAGCGTGATGATCAATACCCATGTGATCCATGAGTAACTCCACTGCTTCATTTAAGAATGGACTCCCATGGTCAGAGACAATCTCCATGGGTGTCCCAAACCTTGTGCAGATACGTTCAAATATGAAATTTGAAACTGCCTTACCATTTGCAGCGGGGAGGGCGATAGCTTCAGCCCACTTAGTGACATACTGAGTGGCTACCAAAAGATACTTCTTTTTGCAGGCAGTCATGGGCAAGGGCCTGACAAAATCTATTCCCCACTTCTGAAACGGATGGATGGACATCACTGGGTGATGTTGCCCAGGACGCAAATCCTTCCTACTAAAGAATTGGCATAGTTCACAGGTTTTGCAATACAAAGTGACATCCTTGAACAAGGTTGGCCAATAGTATCCAACATGTAAAATCTTCTTAGCTGTATAGTCACTGGCATAGTGGCCTCCACAAAATCCATCATGATAATGCTTCAATACCTTAGGTACTTCATCTACATCAATGGCCCGTCTTAGTACCCCATCCATACCTTGACAGTACAACACCCCATCAAGGAGGGTGTAGCACCTACTATCTCTACGGATCTTCTTTCTCTCATAGCTAGTACTTTCTAGAGGAAAGGAGAAAGCAGTCAAAAACCTATAGATACCACCATACCATGGATCCCCAACTTCTATGGCCGCTACAAGGGTTACATCAAGGCACTCCTCTAAATCAATCAAAGAATTATTAAAGTTGGAACAACCCCCTTTTACAATTTTGAAAGAAAAATCATATTCTTGTAGAACTGCTAGCCATTTGGCCAGCCGGCCCATGGGATTTGGTGATTGAAGAACCTGCTTTGCAAGACCAGTGCTAGTGAGTATAATGAAGGACTTTCCAGCCACATAATGCTTAAATTTCGCAATGCAAAACACCAAAGACAAGGCATGCTTGTCAGCCTCTGAATAGCATCGCTCAGTGTCGAGCAATTGTCGAGAAGCAAATCGAACGGGATACATGAACTAATCCTCCCCTTGCTGGAGAAGAATATCTGCCAGAGTGTGCTCACCAAACCCAGGATTGATATAGAAAGTCTTTGACCAATCTGGATTGCGTAGAATGGGTTCTGAAGCCACAGCATTCTTGATTTGTGCAAACCGATGATCACAATCCTCATCCCAAGAGAAATCAACCCCATCTTTTAATAGCATAGTCATGGGTCATGTCAAAGCAGCATATTAATCAATGAAGCGGCGACAATATCCTACTAGATTGACAAATGAGCGTACCTGACATTTGGTTGTTGGCGGGGAGAGCTTGAGGATGGCTTCTACCTTCTCGGGGTTAGGCTTGACGCCCTCGGATGAGACAATATGTCCCAGTAACCTCCCTTGAGTGGCTCCAATGGTGCATTTCTCAGGGTTGAGACTGCCATTTGCATCATTGACCCTTTGGAAGGCTAGTCTAACCTTCATGACGTGCTCCTTACATGACAAGAATATACAGAAATCATCTAAAAACACCTCCAAGAAATCCCCCAAATAAGGAGCAAACACCATCTGCATAAACTTTTGAAAGGTAGCAGGAGCATTGGTGAGGCCAAATGGCATTACTTTAAATGGGTGTGGCAAATGTGGTTTTAAGCACATCTTCTTCAGCAATTCTAATTTGATAAAACCCAGAGTAACCATCACAGAAAGTATATATCTCATGACCACTTACCTTCTCAAGAATGAGGTCTTGAAAGGGAAGAGGATGATGGTCCCTCTTGGTGGCTGCATTGAGTTTCTTATAGTCGATGTAGACCTGCCACTTGTTGTTTTTCTTTGGGGTGACTACCACTGGTGAAGCCCATTCGGTATTGTGAACCAGAACAATAAACCCAGCTTCTACAAGCTTCTGCAACTCTGAGCGCAAAGCATCGGTCTGCAGGGGCACTAATTTATGATACCTCTGAGCCACAGGCTTCACATTAGTCTTCAGCTCTATCTTGTGCTCTATGGTAGTCACATGGTGAAGGTAGCTAGTTGCAAAGAGGTCAGGGAAATCTTTGAACATTTCTAGGAACTCGTCTTTCTCACTTGGAGTGAGGTCTGGGGAAAGCATAGATTCAAGCTGTTGAGGACTAACTGTTACCTTCTCTGCAGGTGGTGGGGTCGAAGACACCCCCATCATGTAAACTTCCTCCTCTAAGGACTCCTCCCCCCCGTCTGATTCTTCCATTGATTCAGACACCGAGGATGAGAGAGTATCACTGTCTTGCTCCTCTTCTTCTTCTAGTTCCATGGCACTGGGTTGCACTGGGATCTTCTCCTTAGAAACACCAAAAGACATGTGTCCTGTCTTCCATTGGCTGACTGCATCACTCTTTCTCAACCATGGTCTCCCGAGTATGGCTGGGTAACTCCTGCCTGTATCTTCAATGTCCACTACATAGAAATTGACGGTGGTGGTCAACCCATTGATAGTGATGGGCAAATCATCAATGACTCCCAGGGTGGCGAGTCGTCAACCATCTGCTACCTTGATTCGAGTGGAGGAACACCTTGTACATTTTAAATTCAATTTCTTCATGATTCGGGGCACCATGATATTACATGCAGCTCCCCCATCAACACACACATTTTTGACATGGCAATTATCTATAATGACATCGACTGTATGTGGGTGCCAATCAATTTCTTCAGAGATAGAAGATACCTCTCTTACCGATCCCTTTTTCTTGTTCCTCCTTATTGAGAGCCCTTGCTGCAGCTCACGTCTCACCTTAGGGCTTAATGCTATTAGTTGAGGGAGCGTGATGCTCAAAGACCGATGAGCAAGGTCCTGAACGACCGAATAGTCCTCTTGCCCTGAGCCAATGGGAAAATCCGAGGGTGACTACTTACTACTATGAGATCTTTTAGTCTTCTCTGTTGGTGGGTCTGCCATCTCAGCATCTGAGGGCTCTGAGAAGGACACCTTCTTCCTAGGGTGGCCTGGTCCATGGTTTGGAGAGGTGTTTGAGATGGTACAACTTCTTTTTCTGACGTCAAGGATCTCTATATCAGAATCCTTAGTGCTAGATTCACCCTTGGAATATTGGGGCATTCCGTGCAATAATGACCCTTCTGGTGGCATTGATAGCATACAACATTAGCACGGTCTCTTGGAGGGCGGTTGGCTTGATTTCTGATGCCCACCATCTCAAGGCGAAGATCATTCAGGGCCTTGGCTAGGTCATTGACTCCCAGTTCTGTTGCAGGGGGGCCTCTTTAGCTAGAGGGGCCGAGGGAGTAGAAAGGAGGGGGGCTCGTGGGTGAGGCTGGGGAAATCTTCGAGGCGGAGGGTGAGAATATACACCTTGTTGAGGGTAAGCATCTAAGGAAGGACCATACATTTGAGGTGGAGGCGGTGGATACATCCCTAATGAGGGGTGGGGGTATGCCCCTAAGTTAGACCCCCTAGGTTATTGTTGCAGGAATTGAGGGGGTTGCGGAGGGACAATCATCTTCTTTGAAGCGGGGTCAGGCTGAACTTTATCAAACTTTTGAGCAATCTCATGTGCTAGCACCATAGTTTCTAGATTCTCCCATTTAAGCTTGAGGTAGAATTCGTCACTTGCTCCTGCTACAAGGTAGCCCAGCACATGTTGAGTCATTCCAGCTCGAAATCCGGCATTATCCTCCTGCATGGCAATTAAATGGTCCAGGAGCATGGCTGCTCGATCCACATATCGACGCATTGTCTCACCTTCTGACTGCTTCAAGTTTGCCACCTGTAGGTACACATTCTCTGGCTCCTCTTCTCTGCCAAAATACTCAATCATCGCTGCTGTCAACCTTGGCCAGCTTTGGCGAACATCTTCAGCCTACTTCTCATACCACACTTGAGCCAAACCCTCTAGAAATGCGGGAAGAACCAACAGCCATCTGTCTTCAGTAAGAAAGTTGAGAGGAACACAACGGCGCTTGAAGGCCACAAGATACTCATTTGGATTTTCTTCCACCCATCTACAAAACACGGGAATGTCAGCCATGCTTGGAAGATGGAAAGAGAGAGGCAAGACGAGGCTTATTTATGGAAAAACAATAGAAAGAGGAAGCTTGAACTGAAAATCGAGTGAAGATACATCACAAAGCACACATAGGCAGGGTAGGGTGTGACTGGTGTATTGTGAAATACTATACGGAAAGAATCTTTAGCATAGAATAGCACATAGACAATCTTAAAAGGACCAACCCTCATGATATCATAGCCATCTTTACAAGCGAGGGTTAGAGACACGGTGCTACATGAGGTTGTTCATCAAGGCAAACAAGAATGCCGTGACAAATGTCAACAGTTGGAGAGCTTGCACATCACCTTCAACTTCTTCCAGTTCTTGTAGTTGCCATGCTATTTCTTCAAGGGGTGTGCAGTCTGGCATCCTTCTTTTGAGCAATGTCCTTGAGGACCTTTTTAATGATCTTCCGAAGTTGATGAACTCATATCAAGTATGCCCAACACTTAGTTTCATGATGACCACAACCTTTGCATTCCTTACAAATGATCACCCTCCTTCGTGGCTTGCGGCTTTGTTGGGGTGGTGCTTCCACTCGCGTCATGTGTGATTGAAGTACAAGCTTCACGTGCCAAGAAATCAGCAACTAGATTTCGAGCTTGAGGGATATGCTGAATTTTTACCTCTTCAAATTGGTTGCAAAGTTCCAATGCTTGTTGATGTCATGGAACCAAGCCTTTGCTCCGCACCTTCCACCTTCCACTAACTTGTTCACACACTAGTTGAGAATCTCCTTGCACTTCAAGTTGCTTGACCTAATGTTCTTGTGCCTTTTGTAGCCCAAAAATGAGCACCGAGTACTCAGCTTGATTGCAAGTACTTGCAGGTGCAGACTTGTTATAACAATACTCCTCACCACCCGACGAAGTGAGCTTCACACCCATGCCAGCAACCTTGGTTGAAGGTTTGTAAGCTCCATCAAATTGAAGGATCCAAGATGTCATCACACCAAGACTAAAATTCGGACATCCCAAGTTTCTCGGTAGTCCAGGATAGGTAGAAGGAGAGGGTGGGGAGAATTCAACACTTGAGCCAAACGTTCAGCACCAAATAAACTTGCAATCCTTTGTTGATAGTTTATCTTTAGACCAAAAAGAATTACAACTTGAAGCTCAAAATGAGGCACAAAAGGTTGATTAGGTACAAATGGATTCCTTGGTTGAAACATTACCAACCATAGCCGAGGCCTAGAAACCTTTGTAGTGAGATTGAGAATAAACCATTTATTAGGACGAGCTTATCCACAAGTAGATGCGCCAAATCTCCCCCCAAGCTTAGGGAGCATCCCACCCTTCGATGAAGGACACCGTTTTAATTACCTCTGGAGTAGCAAGTAGTACGATCACCGCACAATGAGTAGAATTAAAATCAAAGTTCTCCCAGCGTATCAGTAGTTCTTTACCATGAATCATCCACGGTGTATCATTCCACCCGTCATCTCCTTGAACAATGCACTGGACAATCAGCCGTTGAAGGTCGACATGAAGATCAAGGAAGAGATCTCGTGCATTGGTAGCCGTAAGGTGCGGAGGACCAAGCACCAAATCCTTAAACGCATCGAGAAGTGACATAAATATCCACCCTCCTCGTGTGGCGTGCATCCGTGAAGTGGACTTGGAGAAGTTCCGAATCGGTGATCTAGTAGGAGATGTGAATAGAGCACATCAAATGAAGAACTTTTGCTTTTTACAGCAAGAGTAAACTCCCCATGGTTAGAGAGTTACAGTTCCCGAGATTTCAATATATAAACAAAAATCATTACTCATTACTTCCAAGTTGTTGGCCCAATGATAAGTCTCCCTTTTGTGAAGGGGGAGATTTTGGGTTCAAATCCTACTCTTTAATAAAAAGAGAGGAGAGGAAAGGAGAAGGAGAAGAGAAAGAGAATAAGAAGAAGAGACAGGGGGGCGCAGGATCTACTGTTATAGTTTTGCAGAAACTCGGAAAACTGTCCACGACCAGAAGACATAGCAGCCTGAAAAATTACCACGCGGGTGAACACAGTAGATGCGAGAAAACTGTCCGCGACCAAAGGGGGGCGCAGGATCTACTGTTACAGTTTTATAGAAACTCAGAAAACTGCGACCAAAAGACGTAGTAGCCCAAAAAACTGTCGCACGAGTGAACACAGTAGATGCAAGAAAACTGTCCGTGACCAGAAGACGCAGGAGCGAGAAAACTATCGCGTGGGTGAACACAGTAGATGCGCGAATCAAATACGCACACAGGAACTCTAAAGGAGCACAAATGATACATTTCTGCAGATGCAACCAATACGAGTAGAAGATTCGCCGGCCAGAATACATGTAGGAATCGTGAGCAAAAAGCAGGCAGACTAAAAGTGCAGAAGCAGGGAGGTTTTGCAGCTCTAGAGATAGGGAGGCACACAGTTTAGAGGTGCAAAAGAAGAGAACTGTGCACGAAAGAGGCCGCAGTGTCGCACCCAGTCATAGGAGTAATAGATTTCATACCACTAGCCGTGGAGCTTTCGATCCCAGCAACCACACCATTTCTATTAGCCAGAAAAGAAATCAAGACCAGAGGCTAGAGGCTACATGGCGATGCTCGAGGGCCATAGAGGAAAGGAGATCGTGAGGGCGAAACATTATCATGGGAGGGGAAAAGGAATTAGAAGGGGAGGGAATGAAGAGGGAGACTATGACACAAGGGGAAAGGGAGAGGGGGAAGAGAAGCATGTACATGATGGGAGGAGGAATGTAAAGATGGAGACATCAAGGGAAGAGGACCATGATTTATTTGAAAGAAAGGATGAGAGGGAAATATCAAAGTACTAGCTAGGTGGCTTTATAAGAATGAGCGTGTCTCATCAAGGAATAGCCCCCTCCTTTTATAGCCAAGAGAGGGGCTCTCTCCCAATAAATGGATCCTCCCACATGCATGGTGTGTGTGGAAAAGTCTCCCATGTGGGCTAGGCGGTTACGCACTCTCAATTGTGTGCGACAACTTTTTGCCTCAATTTTCCACATAAATCAAGCCCCATATCTCAATTCTATGATACTCCCTTGGTCTCTTTCCAATTTTATAATATGTTCAAACCTCTAGGAGGACAAATGGAGGGCTGGCACAAGGAATCTTACCACCTCATCCTACTTTCCCCATTATTTAACTTGCTCTCTTGGACCTTCTATACCTCCCCCACATGGGCCTATCCTATATGGAGGCAATAACCCAATATAATATCCATCTCCACCTATTTTATATTACTTCTCCCATGGACTTTGAGCCATATCTCACTAAATGCAGCCTAGGTGGAGGGGTGGCACATGGAGGAACCATGCCACCTTACATTTTATAATATTACTACCATGGATTATGTACAACACACCTTATGGGTCCTCTTACGTGGAAGGGTGGCACATGGTCATGCCCTGCCACCTCAACCCTGGGTCCTATGCACACCATATTTTATTATACTATTGCCACACATACAAACATACACACATATTAATGCCTTTTTCCTTAGACAATTTTTCCCATAACACCACATGGTGCAAGGAGGCACTAGCAACATGCCATTGTGGGGAAGGACTAGAAGGGCACATGTGTGTGGGGTTGGGGAGGGGGGTGGTTTAATGAAGGGCTTCAAAATAAAAGAAAAATCAGATAAAATAAGGGGGAAATTTTTGAATTTTATTCGACATTTAAATATTTGAACAAAAGGAGGGAATTAAGTGGAACTAATTTTTTAAAAAGGAAAAAATTAAAGGGAAGTAAATGTAAACAATTAAAAGAATTAAAAGTAAAAGATTTAAGCAGTAAAAATAAAAGGGAAAAATAAGGGAGGTGAAAAAATAGTTTTTTTTTTTAAAAGAAAAAACCCAATTTTAAGAAAAGCAAATGGGGATTTGAATAAAAAATGAGAGAGAGACAAAAATTTGAATTAATTACAAGAAGTGAAAATAAAGTTAAATTAGGAGAGCTAAGTACGGAATGAGGGGGAAGGGGAGCGAGGTGGGGGGGGGGGTAGAGAGAGAGAGAGAGATGGTAGAGAGAGACAGGGAGAGGATAGAGAGAGATAGATGTAGAGAGAGAGAGAGAGAGAGATTAGGAAAAATAGGAGAGATTGAGAATAAATACGTGGAAAATTTAGAGACAAATTAAGGGGAGAAAAAGGGAGTTGGAGGGAAAAGAAATTAGGGAAATTAAGGGGGGTTGTCGAGTGGAGATCTAATGAGTGCAAGTGGCCAAACCAACGGAGGAAGGAATAGTAAGTGTAACACACTATTCAAAATTTTTGGACTTGTGTAAAGTCTAATTTGAGAAATGGACTAAAAAACAGTCCAAATTTTTTGAATATACAAGTAATGTTGTTTTTTGAACTAGATTTGACAACTCAAAACAAAAGATTTGGTGATTGCATACTAAGAACATCAATGCATAACCAAATCTCTTACAAAGGTGGTCTGTATAAACATCTTCATAACTTCTTATGAGTTGAGCTACTATAAGCTAAGAACATCAATAGATGACCAATTCTCTTAAAAAGGTGGTGTAAATAAACACCTTTATGTATAAGTGATGTGCACACTTTTATGACCATTTCTTTTAGAAAGGTAGTGTACATAAACCCCTTAGAAAGGTAGTGTGCATAAACCCCTTAGAAAAGTAGTGTACATATTAAATCCTTTTATGTGTGAGTGGTGTACATATACACCTCATTTGGTATTAAAAAACACCCTTAACTATAAAAATACATTGACATAAAGTTTAAAATACACCATTAAGTATAAAATGGACCTCATAAACAATCTTTATACATAATAATGAGCAAAGAAATCAAAAAAGTTGTTAGCTTTTTATTAGATATTCGCTTTACATAGAAGTCCAAAACTTGAGATTCAAAACTTGTGATTACAAAGCTGTCAGCCATCATGTCCCTCAATGCCAAGCCCTTGACTACCAAGGTCCTGACTAATACGCTGCTCTAAGACTAGAGTCTTAGTAGCAAGGTCCTCATTAGTTTGCTCTTCAGTTCCAAGCACCTGACTAGTAGGCTGCTCTGAAATCTATAAGGTCATGGTTGAAGAACCATCTATGCCTCCTAGTAACTCCTCTTGGTCATGCTTTGCCTCGTCCATACCTTCTTTGGGTAAGGCTTCCTTACTTGATCCATTTGCATGTCCTTCACCCAAGATTAAGGGTGCCTTCCTCACTTTTAATTTCAAGGGAAGTGCTTCCACCTCTTTAGCCTTACCTTTTCCTACGATGTGCTATACTACTACTTCTTGCTACCATGGGCCTTCTCGTATGATGAGTGGAACCTCCTTGACTCTAGTTGACAATTGATCACACTTATTCTTTGTGTAGATTTCTTCTTGGCATAAGTCATTGGATTCAGTGCTTTCATCCTCATCATCACTTGAGCTAGAATCATCACCCTCAGACTCACTACCCTCATCTTCAACATTTTCCTCACTACCCTCTTCTTTGACATTTTCCTCTTCAAAGAAGGTGGTGCAACTGTAATATGTGTCAAAAAACTTAATCTGATGGGGGGTATCAATGACATTTACATTTTTGCTTTGGCATAGCAATTTCTCAGCAGCAAAACCCATTCGATACAATGCTACTTCCCACCCATCATTCAATAAATTCTTTGTCATCTCTAGTATCACATTAGGATGCATCAGCTTTCTGTAATCCACCATTGCTACATCAAGCTTAATCTTATTGTCCTCAAAGTAATGAAGCTCGAGAGTCCTTAAAGGAATTTTGATTAGATTGCCACCACCCCTAGATAAGAAGCACATCAAGAAAGGCTGCAAGACTTGAACGGTAGTGCCTTCCAAGACAGTCATATGATTGCGTAGGACTATACCATGGTATACTTTTGAAAGTAAATACCCAAATGCAGATGTCAAACTCGCATACAAGGAATCCCTTTGTGATTCTGTCACGAATAGGACCAATGTTGATCTTTTCTTATCTGCCATAGGACCTTCTATGATAAACCGCACAAGTTCAACTATCCGTGACACTGCAAGGTCTTGCAATTCATCTATGAAAAATACACATGGCTTCTCCCAAGCATGACCGCTCATTGTTATGAAATGCTCTATATCAATGCCATTGATGTGTGCAAAATTTGTATCATTCTCTGATAGCAAGATATCATAAGAGAAGCTGAATGGACAACCATCATGTAAACCACCAATTGCTCTACCTTGGGCAGTGGACTGCAAGGCCTTTTTCTTGATGTCCATATATTCTGTCTCAACGACCTTTGGCATTTTAGCTCTTAGATCCTTTGTTAGTGTGGCATCTGCATCCATTGAAGCCAACCACTTTCTAGCCCATGTCTTATCAAGGAGTTGACCTAGGCTAAGTGCTTTTTTCTTATCCACGTCAATTGACTTGCCAGCTAACTCATCATCAGATTTTAATAAAAATAATAGTGCCGAGAGAGTAGCCTTACTTTGAATCATTCGGGTGACCACTTCATCCAAGTTGCTATGCTTGCTCTTCTTTCCAAAGAAGCAGTCACCGCTTAGGATCTTCTTGCATACTTCTTCTATTATTGCATCTGGAACAAACCTTAATGCTCTCCACCAAACAATAGACATCAGTTTCATTATTTCTTTTCTCTGAGTTACAGTGTGCTGTGGTGCCTCAAAGGATATCTTTCCTGTTTCATATGCTTGGCAAACATCCACAATGCTCTAAAACACTAAGTCCTCGTGGAAGACAATGCAAGTAACATCCCTGTATGTTGCAATGGCGGTGTTCAAATCCTTTGCCTCAACCTTATTACTTGGTACACCTTGCATATTGCTTACAACACCTTTCAAGCATCTATAGAACCAAGTCCTCTTTGCCATGTACTCAGATGTAGGTCTCCTACCCTTCACTGTTTGTGGCTTTCCAGCCCACCCATAACTCCCTTGCCTTTATCAAGATCTCAGAAAGAGAAGAGCTTTTTTTCAACCTAAATGGAGCAAAATTCAGCCTTTCTGATTCTAGAATGTACTTCGAGTCATCATTTAATATGCATACATGACAACCTGTTGAAACTTTTCCATCCACTCAATCTATGGCAAGTTTCCTTTTCTTCCCTCATCAAGAGCAATCCTGCAAGCTTCACAAAAGTGTTGCCTATCAATGGGCTCAAACCTGCATCGTATCTCTTCTCGATGTCAGTCCCATATCGACTTTGGTACAAAGCCTCTTCACGAACAAAGTTACTTCTTCTAAAGTTCTCAAAAGCATCAAGAAAGTCCACGCACTTTTGAAATGTGACATCAGGCAATGTAGGATCATCTTCTTGAAGTCTCTTAAATGCCATAGGACGAAGAGTGATATTAGTGGCAACTAGAGTTCTTGTTTTCCTCGTATCTTCATACAATTTGCGTGCAAATGTCTTACCTAGCTTTCTTTGATTTGTGAACAACGAAGCTCGATCAATAAGCATTGTGGCCACGCTGAATCATGAAAATCCCCAAATGTACCCCTCATCCTCTAGAGGATGTAAGTTTGCCACACTTATAGAAAAGTCTGCAAGACTTGTATCTTCTTCTTGCGGATCCTCCTGATCATCACTATCCAATTTTTCACCTGGTTTTAAATAACTTGCACTTGAACGATTTGCACGTGGAGTAGGAGTTATTTTGGCTCTCTTTCTGGGAATAGCTATGGAACTTGAATCTACTCCACGATCACTCCTTCTTGTTCCTGTAGTTGTAGCAGTCGATGGTGTAGGTACATTTGGAGATACTGTAGTTACTGCCATAGATTTTCTAGTTACTCTTATCCAATTTTTCACCTAGTTTTAAATAACTTGCACTTGAACGATCTGCACGTGGAGTAGGAGTTATTTTGGCTCTCTTTCTGGGAATAGCTATGGAACTGAATCTACTCCACGATCACTCCTTCTTGTTCTTGTAGTTGTAGCAGTCGATGGTGTAGGTACATTTGGAGATACTGTAGTTACTGCCAGAGTTTTGGTAGTTACTCTTACCAGAGATACCGTAGTTATTGCCATAGATATTGGCGGTACAACTTGATGGCTACATGTTATAGATGGCGTACTTACTGTTACTATTGCTGAAGGTAAAACACCACCACTTGGAAATGCATCCCACATTTTCTTCAATGCTTCCAAGGCACTAAGTAATTCTTGGGATCCCTCAATTGAATCTGGTAAGGGCTTCAAGAAGTGCTTGGGCGTAAGTCGTAACTTGTAGACCACATCGTCATGCTTCCCTTTGCACACAACTTCTATCAAATTGTTTTCTTTAATGTTAATTGTTAAGATCATGCCACCATTTCTTATCGCCTCTGGAGAATATTTCACGCTTGACACATTCTCGGCAGTGATCACCAAAAAATACTTTGATTTGCACTCCATAAAATACCAAGCATGTTCAAGATATTTGAAAGACACCTTCGAACTAAAACTCGAAGCCATAGTTTTATGCAAAGTAATCAAAAACAAAAAATAAGAATTACAATGATTTTCAAACTCAACATTAAAAAAGTTGCTAATTAAATATTTAAAAATTAAAAATTAAAATTAATTGAAATTTCAAAAGTTCAAATATATTTTTAAAAATATATTTCATTGAAATTTCAAAAGTTCAAATATATTTTTAAAAATATATTTTTATATTTCTAGATACTATTTTTTTATCTTATATTTTTTTACATAAATAATTTAATTCAAAATATTTTATAAACATAGATAAAATTTTTTAATTTTAATTTTCTAAAATTTTATTTGATTTTTTTAAATTTTTATTTTATTTATTTAAATTTATTTATTTATATATCTATATATTTAAAATTTAATTTAAGTTTTCTTTAAAAAATTTAACTTTTATTTATTTATTTAATTTTAATTTTTTAATTTTTATTTAAATTTAATATAATATAATATATTTTATTTTATTTTTTAAATTAATTTAATTTATTTTATTTTATTTTTTAAAAATTTTATTTTATGTATTTAAATTCTTAAATTTTATTTATTTATTTAAAATTGATTTTTGAATAATTTTTTATATTTATTTATTTATTTATTTTTAATTTTTAATTTAAATTTAATATAATTTATTTTATTTTTTAAATTTATTTAATTTAAAATATTTTTTATTATTTTTTAAAATTATTTAAAATTGAAAATTTTTTCTTTTTTTTTTTTAAAGGAGGCCGAAAGGGCCCCCACTTAAAGAGAGGGGTTAATCCCCTCCCCTAAGGCCCTATTGCACGCGCAATAGGTTAGGGGGGGTTAATCCCCCCTCCTCCCTCCTGCCTCCCCCCTCCCCTGTCCCCCTCCCGGTCCCCCATCTCCCTCCCCGCTTCCCCGCCTCCCTCTCGCCCCCTCGTCCCCCTCCCCGTCCCCTACCTCCCTCCCTGCTTCCCCGCCTCCCCGCCTTCGCCTCCCCCGTCCCCCCTCCTACCTCCCCGCCTTCGCCTTCTCCTCCCCGCCTTCGCCTCCCCCCTCGTGCCATCGCCTCCCCCTCCCACCTCCCACCTCCATCCTCTCCTCCACCTCCCCGCCTCTACCTCTCCTCCCCAAAACCAGTCCCTACCTCCCCGCTCCCCAAGAAGAAAAGCTCTTCCGTCTCTCCGCTCCCAGCCTCCCCGCTTCAAAAAAAAAAGACAAAAAAAAGGACCGAAGGGGAAGGGGAAGGAGGGAGAGGATGCAGGAGAAGAGGGGAGGGGAAAGCGGGAGAAGAGGGGAAGGGAGGAGAGGGGAGGGGGAAGCGGGAGGAGAGGGAAGGGAGGGGAGGGGAAGGGAGGAGAGGGGAGGGGGAAGCGGGAGGAGAGGGGAAGGAGGGGAGCTGGAGGAGAGGGGATGGGAAGCGGGAGGAGAGGGGAAGGGAGGGAGAGAGGGAGTACTTGGGTGGGGAGGTGGTGGAGGAGCTCCTCGGGGGGTCCATCTGGGAAATGTAAGTATACTATGAGAGTTCAAAATGAGGGGTATTTTAATTCTCAAGACTTACAGAAATATATTTATAGCAGGGGTAATTTTATACACCATTTTTAAATTAATAGGTAGGGTGTGTTTATTCTCAGATTCAAATTAAAAGTTATTTTTTAAATATTGTCTGATCTAGGATGATGTTTAAGAGCAGTCACAATTTGTTATTAGGTAGCTGAAAGTTTTAATGTGCTGACTAGCCCCCACAGTTATAATAAGTAGATATTAGTATTGGATTCAGCGAGACACACACACACACACACACACACACACACACACACACATAGAGGACACACACACGCACACACACATAGAGAGAGAGAGAGAGGACTCAAATTGTATCTTTTAAGCTATGCTTTGAGATAGTGGAAATTTAGTAACCTAATGTCAAGCTCTGCAAAGTGGATAAATTGTGTTTGAAAGAACATTTGAATGTGGAATGGGCTTAAGGAAAATTCTACTATAGGATGTTATTGCAAGCTTCTACTACATTGTGAGCATGTACAGTTTGAATATCCAAAAGTTCTCCCACTTATGTATCTTTTGGGCCCGACAAACTTGACCACTTTAAAGTGGAAAAAGAGTACCACCTTACCCTATATATAACCTTCTACATAACCTTTTCCTATATTTATAACCTTTTACATTTCAAATGATAAGAAGCACAAAAATTTGTTCATATAACATTGCTTTATGTTACACCACGAATGATTGTAATTACTTGTAAAGAAACATTGAGTTTCTAGTTTGATGGCATAGCCTCCCAGTTCAAAGCATGTGGACCTTTGTAGTTCACTATTCATGTCCATGTCTATTAGTCTCACTAGCTTGTGCATGATTTGGAACTTTCTTAGACCTGGACATGGCAAGGGAGAGCACGATAGTGCAAGGGCCATTATAAATAGAATGCTGACTCATAAAAATATAAAGCAAGGTGGTGTAAAGCTATAACGTGCTAGTGATGTTGTGACATTCCTACAGGCTAGCATAAAATGTAGGCTCACACTTTATATCTCCTAAAAGACATATATTTTGAATGCTTTTTCTAGGAAGTTGAAGAACAAAATGGAGACAAAATGTGAATAGAGATGTCTTATGGAGCTATGATTCCATTCCTAACACTCTTTCCCTTCATTTTGTTAATGGGTACTCTTTAACACTTAGCACCACTTAGATCATGCTACTATAATGCATGCTTTCAAGGTATGTGGAAGATGTGTTCTAACAAAGCACCCCTTTCATGCTGGGAACATATCACACTAGTTCCATCAAGTGATTGTCATGTTTATGATCCTTCAATCAAAGATGCAACATATCAAGTTCACCATGATGTGTTGAGTGATGCTGTATGTAGATTCGATGCTAGATCTTAGAGTAGATCCCGTGATGATATTTTTTGATGATCAAATTTCCATTACATTGGAAAGAACCCAAGGATTCAACATCAAAACATTATGGAATTGGGATTGTTAACTATTTCTTGGAGAACACAGTAGACCTATTCCTAAAAGCCTTGCCTTATGAGAATATTGAAACTTTCTTTGTATGATGTACACCATTGAGTGATGAGGGAGTGTTGATGGTTGGTCTTTCATGTGTATGAACCAGTGCTAGAAAAAACCTCCCTTTAGTGTATTTTGCACCAGTTAAAATTGAAAAAAACTGGTATAAGTTGTGCCAAGTAGGTTATTTATAAGGGCTAAATTTAATGGCAAAATGTATTTTAAAGGTATTTGAAATATTAACCTTTAAAATTTAAGCTACAATTAAAGTTTCCTATAGAATACGTTAAGATTGCCTAGGGACTTTGAAAATTAGTAATATATGATAAAATATAAAAGAGATATATGTAATATTTAAAATAACTTAATACTAAAAAGTAGATTAATTTATAGCCGTAGATCTAATCTCTTTGTAGTCGTAGATTAAGCCACCTTATCTTCTCTTAGGGTTTAGAAACTTCTAAGGCCTTTCTTGATTCTTGAACATTTCGTTGTTCAAGACAAGGCTCCATGTTCAATCCACAGACCCACTTCGTTGTTCGTAGTTCGTACTCCATAGCCCACTTTGTAGTTTCTACTCCACTATCCACTTCATAGTTAGTGCTCACAGTGCACACAGCACAGTCTCCAATAGCCGACTTCTTCGAGTTGCAAGTAGAGTGCAAACTTCAAACGAAAGAAAGTTGAAGCTAAAAATAACGTTTCCATTTGCAAACTCCAGTAGACTCCAGGATTCTGAACTCCAGGTACTTTGAGGTTGTCGCTTGCTCGTCGCTTACTCAACGTTTAAAGTTTCGTAAAAGGCTGAGGGTGCGTGCACTTGAGTTTCATGCATCTTCTGAAGTTTTGTAAAAGGTTGGTGTGGTTGAAGAGAGGTCGAGGGAGAAGAGGCTAAGCAGGTTGGAGAGCTGGGAGGGGAGCTGACCGATGAGCGAGTTCCTGGAGAAGTTAAGGGAAGAGAGGTGAAGAAGGGAAGTGAGGTTGGGAGGGAGAGGGCCAGAGAGGTGGTTATTGGAGAGGTCGAGGGAGAAGAGGGAGGAGGAGGGGGAGGAGAAGGTCTAGGAGGAGATGGTATGAGAGAAGGAATTGGAGGAGAGGTAGAGGAAGCGGAGATGGGGAAGGAGGAGGAGCTGAGGAGGGAGAGGACCAGAGAAGGAGTTGTGAGAGAGATCAACACGAGAAAGTTGGGTGAGGTTGGAAAGGAGAGGAGGAGGAGCGATGGAGAAGGAGTTGAACGAGAGAGTTGGAGTTTGGAGAGCGAGAAGAGATTGGAAGGCAAGGTTCCATGGATTGAATTGTTGAACAAACTAAGCTAAGTGAGTGCCGAGAGAGCTCCCAGAGTGGCCTCTGGGATGCTCCCTCGTAAGCCCATATCTTCTAGGAAAACACCCACAATTCTTTGCTATTGTTGCTGATCGACCATGCACTGAACTCCATGCCATTTGCAAAGTGGAGCACTGAAATTGTAGACCGAAGAAGATGATGATGAAGGTGAAGATGAAGTTGCTGTTGATGGACTGGTCTGGGGACGAGCATTTTCCGAGCGAAATCTTCCGAGCGTCCGAGCAAAGGAAAAAAAAAGCTTCCAACTATGCAAAAATATGACAAAAATGGATCAGAAGAAAACATAGTTTCACTTAGAAATATGAAAAGTATTATAGGAATGCCTATTTTATACACGAATATTTATGTGAATCTTTGGGAATGGTGAGAACATAATGGGATGGCTTTTGAAGAAACCCACATGTAGAGTAGACTTCTCTATGAAAATTCCCTTATGATCCTTCTTACAACTTTTTACTTAATAGGGGGTGACATTGAAAAACCTCTCTCACCCTATCTTCATGAAAGGGTTTCTCCAAAGAAAACTCATTGAAGCAAGCCATCAAAGTAGTTTCGCCAGCGAAACCCCTTTGAACAAGGTCTTTCAAGGTAGTTTCGCTGGCGAAACTACCTTGGACAGCACTTTTAAAAGTGACATAACTTTCACATCCAATGTCCAAATATAGTTATTCAGCCACTCAAATTGATCGGAAAACCCCATTTGAGCACATCTATGGGGTTATATTTTGGAAAACCTTGCATATATAGTATTAAATATTACATGTATTTTATGAGAGTGATATATAAGCCCAAGTTAATACTTATTTACAGTAATTTAAACTTCTGTAGAAACATGTCCATAAATATATTGTTATTAATACTATAAAAACACTTGAAAGATATTGCCATATGATATAAATGTGTTTAATAAGTAATTATTTATGTATAATATTATTATGTTGAGAGTGATTATGAGGGACGTTTCTTAAATGAATTATTTTTCAATACTTTTTTAAGGTAATAACAAGGGTACAAAGGGATGTCTATGAATAAGAAGATTTATGTTATGTAAAAATGAATGAGTGACTAGTTTGTATATTTTTATGATAAAGGGATCTAGTTCTAATGAAAATAAAAGTGTAAAAACCATGTTCCTAAAGAAATACTATTTTTAAAATCTGTTGAAAAACACGCTTGTATAAACTTGCTCATAGGTTTTTGCTCGTAAAATTGACGCATCCGGTCTGGTCTCTTCATGGAGGACGGACGCTTCTGTGGAGAAGGCGGGAGCCTGCGGCAGAACTTTACAAGGAAACAAATCCTAGTAGACATTTCTCCTCAGCAATCATGAACCATATTCTGGCAGCGTGCAAGGACCATTCAATACTAGACTAAGGACCATTCGTTCCCAGACTTGACTTTTGAGATGAAAGGCCGATTACACCTAATCGGATGGAAAAATAGAGAAGAGTGGTGCTGCAAAAGCGCGCATGCTAGGGTTTAGAAGCTGGAACTGAACAAAAATGAGAAATAAGTGCGGCAAGGAATGAAGAAAGCATACCTAGAAGAATTCTTGAAGCTCCAGAACCAAAACAAGATTGCAGCGAGAGCAGCACGATAGACAAAATGCGAGTAAGGAACGGGGAACAAGCATATTGCTTCTCATTGGGCTTGATACGTAAATTCTCCATTTGATCCAGAGTTTTCATGGCTGCATCGACAAGACCTGTCCAGCCATAGCCCTTTATCAAAACGATAAATTTCGCAAGCGTCCAGATATAATTCTCCTTACGCATGCCCAAAAGAATATCTAAAAATGCTTTTAGATCCTTCTCATGACCCCAAACTCTTGTGATTGCGTTTATTGCAAAAGCATTGTGTTTATAACCCTCCTGCTGCGCGGCCCAAATAAAAAACGTGAGGGCAAGTTTAGGATTCCTTTGCAGTTTGATCACATCCACCGCATGTACCGTACTCAACCTTATGCCTGACCTTTCTAGAGCAGTCTCCACAGTCCTATCCCAATCCCTTTCACCAATTATTCTGCAAAGCTTTTCAACCTCTTCGGCATGTGACTTGCTAAAAGGGCTACTTGTATCTTGGATCCATGGTGAGAACTCCGCAAGAGAAGCAAACGAAGAAAACTCTTTGCCGTCCCCAGAGAACCCTGGGTGTATTCAGGCTACATCTTGAGTTTAGATTCGTTGGAATCGCAAAGGGCTTGCCACCTCTCCTCTGATTACCCCTACCTCCCTCTCCGCGTATGCTTTGTGTTTCATGCTGGGCCGTAGAAAAGAAGCACCCTTTTCTCGTAGCGTTGGAGAGAAGAAACACCCTGTTCGTATGCTAAGGCCTCCGCCAGCCCTCAGGGCTTGCACCTCCTGCACTCTTCTCAATCCCCTCTGCTTACCTTCTTGCTCACTGAGCAGTTCAAAAGCAACTAATTTTGTTTTATGTGCAGAAGGTAACATGTACAAGATGAAGATTCATAAAAAACGCGTGTTATATGAATATAGATTCAAGGAAGGAATGCAAAAAATATTCTCGAAGTGTCTTTGCATGAGCTTGTTATCAAAAACGCAGGAAGATTTGGAAAAGTATTTTGACTTAGGGGAAAGAGGGATGGATAAGCTTTGTGTGGATCTTTCCTCTGATGTCATTACCATGATGAAGAATGAAGATCCACAATGGAATATGCAATATGAATTTCAAGATAATTTTTGTGTGAGTATTCGCATAGAACTAGGGAGAGTTAAAAGTGTTTATGAAAAGCGGGCAAGCACATTCAATCTCAGAGATACAAATAATAAAGAAGAGTTGATTGATTGGTTTTCCTTAAAGTGGAAGGCAGTTATGAGTTCAAAGAGGGAAGCATTCAATGCCAGTTCTTCAAAAGAATGTGTCAATCCCACAGGATTGAAAATGCCATATTTGTTTTTTCTTGAGAAGCAACAGATTCATGTACAAGAGAAAGATTATGTGCTGGGTGAAGGCTCATATGGAAGAGTGGTAACATCATTGGTGTAGACTGCTTTGATCCAAAAGAGACCTTTGCCATTAAGAAACTTAAGGTATCTCAAAAGCCAAGTGAAAGGGAAGAGAGAAGGTCCATGCGAGAGTTAATGGCAAATATGGAAACAATGCAAGCCCAATTACCTCATAAAGGACTTGTTCGCACGATTGCTCGTGTGATAAATCCTCCAAGATTGGTATACCAGTATTGGAATGGGGAGACATTGGACAAATGGTCAAGGTTAAATGCTATGAACTCAGTCTATGTGGGAGATGAGCTAGACCATTTATCTCGTGTCCGTACTCATGCCGTAAATCTAGCTGGTACTTTGATGGGGACGTTAAAATACATGCATGGAAAAGACCTTTTGCATAATGACTTGCATCCTTCGAACATTATGCTTCACTTTGATAGTGAGTCTGATAAGGTCTTCATAGGAATTATCGATTGGGGACTAAGCAAGAGTGATAAATATGTCAATGATGGCAAGGATCAATGTGACCCTCAATTCAAAGAGCGATGCATGCGAAGAAAGTGGTTGGCTCCTGAGTTGTATACTTTTCCATATGCAAAGTTTAGGAAACTGATATTTATGCTGCAGTCTTTTCATTGGAAAAGTTGTATCGGCTAGCTTACAAGTACTTTGTTCACATCCAAGATACAACGAAGTTAGATCACTTAAAGCGTTGGTGGAAGAGAATAGAGGAAATGAGAAATCCTATTCCTAAAGCTAGACCTACTGCAACAGATGTTACTCATACATTTGAAGTTATATTCAAAGTCACATGTGAAAGTGCATTACGACATGATGCATTGTAACAGTTTGTAGCACTACAGTTTCTAAATAATATTCCAAAGATTGATGGTTTCTTTCTAGTACATGATCTATTTATGTATATAAAAAACATTTCAACTTTTTTAATTTATTCTTTCAAATGACTCGTTAATAATGTTTATGTAATATTTGTGTTGATACAAGCAAGAATTAGAAGGTTTATAGTTATTTGTTTTAATATAGTGTTTGTGAAATACTTTATTTTTCTCTCCTCTTAAGCTAGAATATTGATCTTCAATAAATATCATTAGTGATTTAGACTATGGCATACCATTTAGAATTTAAAAGTTATGAGTTTATTTATATTTTTCTCTTATTTTGATTAGGTATACTATTGATCATATCATGGCTTCAAAGACTCACATAAAGGTGTTTGAATATGGATCATCTAAGAAGAAGCTTTTGGGATATGTTAGAGTGCTTGGTGACTCTACCTATAGCATGATACATAAGGAGATTATGCAAGATGGAATCATTAATGTTCCTTTTCACTTTGTTATCAAAGATGACAATGATGATGAAGGTTGCATACTAAATACAATACAAGAAGAACGTTGGAATGTTGAAGAGGATAGGTGTGTTACCAATAAAGAGGTCTCTAAGTACGATTGTCGATGAGATCACACCATCAAAACGTGTTTGCAGAACATCAGATAATATTCATAAAGAAGTTGATATTGTAAATGTTGATGAAAGACGTGAGCATGTTTCTTATAGTCATGGTTTAAACATGCACAAAAGTAAACTTTTAGCAACGTCTATTCTTGAAGATTGGGATAGTCATTGAAAAAGTTCGCAAAAAATTGAGGCAGCGTAAGACACCTAGAGATGATAAATTTGAGCTCCTCACAGAGGATCTTAATGGAAAGCCTAAAGTTCGAATTTGGTGTGTTGAATGTGGAATGCCATATGGATCAGGGTCCATTGAAGGCAAGCAATCAGCTTACACTTGCTTGTCTAATTTTCTAAGAACCCATATTCTAGAAAGCCAAAAACATCAAAAAAGATATGCTGCCAATCGAGGATTTATCACTGAAGAAGCATGTCTTCGAAAAGATAGCATGAAGGATGCTCAGGACGATGTTGATGATGCAACAATAATTCTTGATGCTATTGAGGAAATGCACACTTTCAATAATTCTCATGAAGGTAATCTCCACTAGAAGCATGTAGAGATGACAAAAATCTTTCTTTTGTTAAAATTTTCATAAATAGGGTCAAAAAAATATTCTTCTGAAATTTTTCATTATCGAGTATGTTGCAGGAGCAAAGTTTGAGATAGTTGAAGCAACTTTGAATGACTACAAGGATAAAAATGCTGTAAGAGTGGCATGTGGATATGATGGAAAATGGTTGTTTTTGTGCCCTTGAGGTTCAGATCTACAAACAATTTTATCAGAACATATCAAAGGAAAATCTCACATCACTTCTTCCAGCAAGAAATCAATGGAGCCATGTCCAGTATTATCAAGGGTTGTTGGCCGACCTAGGAAGCATTTTGACAAAGATCCACGACAAACATCGTTGGGAAGGTTCCTTGTACAAAGAAAGGAGTTTAAAGTGTTGCAACCAAAATGTGGTGAGACAGAATCTCTTTTTGATTCCTTGACTGAGTCATTCTTATCTTCATCATCAAATATAAATTTGTTATGTTGGGGATTATGGCAAGCTAATGTTCATGTCAATGGTTGTGAAATTAATATTAAGTCATTTTTGATGGATCAAAAGATGGGGCATGAATGGTTTTGTGAACCATATACAAAGGCCACTTTACATGATGGGAATATGGAATACAAGATAGATGGATGCTTCAGGCACATAAATTGTCTTCATATATCAATCATTGGAGTTCCATTTCAAGGTTTCTCATGTGAACACTGTAAGAAAATTTCAGGTTGTTCTGATTTTCGTATGAGATTATATAGGGAGAATCTTGCCGTTTAGAAGAGAGGAACCAGGAAAAGAGGCAAAGGAAGGCGGGTAGACTACCTGACAATTGAAGAGCTAAAAAATGCCACTTTTGAGTGTAGGATAAGTTTGAATGAAGAAAAAAGAAGGCTGTGGTGGGCAACTTCAAAAATTGTAATGCTGTCAGTCAGAGTCAAAACTTTGAAAGAATCAAGTTTTGAATGTATAAATAGGAAAGATGTTCGACGCTTTTGTAACAACATAATTGAAGCTCATAGACAAGGAAAGTTTGGTGGAAAATCAGCCTTGTGGGAGTTTTTTCAAGAAGTGGCACAGAACATGTTATGGTCAAAGCAAGGACACAGGTTTAGTGACTCTACAAAAACCATATATGAAGTTATTAAGCTATGGGGTGGTCCAAGACTACATGAGTTCTTGAGTATAAACCTTGGAGGTCCATCTTTGTCTACCATCAGAAGGCAAGGAAGAAAAGAAATTGAATTTATTTGTGGTGAGCACGAATACATATTCGATGCTGTTGGGAAGATCTATATGGATGCAAAAAAAAGATATGGAGTCATTTCTATAGTTCCAGTTATCATAGTGGAAGATGAGACAACCATTAAGCGTCGAATAAGGTAATTTTAGCTCTCTATGCATTCTACTTTTATCTATATCATCAAGATATTTAGAGGATATTTATAATTGCTATGTTTAGAAATCTCTCAAAAAGATGAGGAAGTTATTAAACTCTATAATCGTGTTGTGTAGATGGAATGCAAAAGATGACACTCTTATTGGGTTTTGTGGAAAGAAAGGAGAATATCATCAATGCTCATCAAATGACTCCATTGTTGTTGGTGAAGGCTCACAAGGATACTCGAATATTATAGATGCTTTTCAAAATCATATCATAGGTCATTATGCTAGACTTTTGATTGTTAATCCTCTTCATGATCTTCTTCCACGTTTGGCTTTGATTGTGCATTGCACATGCAATCGTTTTGATAGTGATTTTGTAAGGAACCAATGGAATCTTTTGGAGACCATGTGGAATGCAAACTTGAAAGATAAAGTTGGACCCATAATTGGACATGCTTCAGATGGAGATAGTAGAAGACGAAAGTTGATGCTTGAAGACTATTTGGAGAAAAGCGAACAACCTTTTGCTATCAATTGGTGTGGATGGAATATGAGAGCAAAAATTGTAGGAGGAAATGTGTATGGCCTTCATGATCAAGACTTTGTACACTGTGGAAAGAAACTTACAAGCCCACTTGATAGTCCTACTCGACAACTAGCAATTGGATGTGTTTGGATCACACTAAATCATGTATCTATTGTTTACAATTCTTTTTCAATTGAGGAGCACAAGCTACGAGATGGAGATATTCAAAGGAATGATCGACAAAATTGGGGAGCAACTCAAAGGATTGCAAGTAGACAAGTACAGAAATGTTTGAGAAAACTTCAAAAAAAAGAAAGAAGTATGAAGGGGACTGAGGCCTATTTGATGATTGTTGTTGATTATATTGATATTTTCTTGTCACCATATTTGATCTTGAAGGAGCGTGTGGTGCTTGCAGCCAAGGTAGTCTTCTTTTTCAAAATTTGGCGACTATGGATTCATCACCATCCAACCTACACCTTGAAGAAAAATTTCATCAGTAAGGAGGCTTATACGGACTGCATACTTTCTTGTCATTTTGTTGTATTGCTCATAAAGATGTTTCGAGATTTTTATCCTAATCTGAAGTGTCCACTACATTTTACCGGTTCTGATGCTGCTGAAATCTATTTTAGTAAAGTTGGAGGCATGATTGGGCAAGAAAGAGCATTTGACCTTGGAGATCTTCTACATAGCATTGGTAGCTTGAATAAAATTGCCATGCATGAGTGTGCTCAAAATGGTCTAACTTTCTCTAGGGCTCATAAAAAGCAAGAGCATATATGGAAACATTTGAATA
This sequence comes from Dipteris shenzhenensis, assembly GCF_047967505.1. Taxonomy (NCBI): domain Eukaryota; kingdom Viridiplantae; phylum Streptophyta; class Polypodiopsida; order Gleicheniales; family Dipteridaceae; genus Dipteris; species Dipteris shenzhenensis. Next base: position 23,465,499 of record NC_141623.1, on the reverse strand, counting down.
AACAAGAATGGATGATTGAAGAAAATCTAGGTGACTATGAGAGTGTTTCTTCTGATGAAAAGATGATTGATGCATTGAAGGAGGGCTTACAACAAGCTCACATACTATGCGAGTCTTTGGATTTGAAACCTAGCAAGGCTGAAGACTTGAAATGGTGGTTTCAACCTTGGCTGGATGCAGGGTCTACATGGTGTAAGCTAGATGCTGAAATGGGAGAAGCTGATGAGAATGATGACTTTGTGGAGCCATGTGGTGAAGAAGAATCTATGGACGAGAATAGCAATGAAAGTGAAGAGGTTATTGCACTTAGTGAGATTAGACATGAAATTGATGACATTTTGAAGGAAACAAGAAACATGCCCCCTAAGAAAAACATTAGCCCCATTGTAGAGGTGGACGGAAAGTTTATTTTCAAGTCAACATTGGTGAGCCAACTCAATGGATGTCCAACCTTGTCAAAAGATAGACTCACAATGGTAAAGCAAGGTGTTTACTTCAACCATGAAGCAAAAGCACAATCATCAAATGGAAATTTATTTGGCATAGGTTGGGACTGTGCTGTATACTTTCATGATGACACAAAAGGACAAGGAAATCAACACATGAAAAGAAATGGAAAAGCTACAAACACAAGGAAGATGGATGCAACTCATGGTACATGGTACTTAGGAAGAGTTCAAAAGATGAGGAAGAAAGTCGGAGGGAGGTACGTGGATTATAAGCATGGCTTTGATTTAGCAGATAGGCCCCAAGGTTTGGAAGTTCAGCTTGGATGGTATCAAAGGGCAAAAGGAGCACAAATGTTTACTTATGATTTGACAGACTTAAACATGGTGGACATTGAAACAATTATTGCATTAGCAAATTTGACATATATTGTAAGAACAGACAAGTACCAGCTAGATGAGAATGACTACAAAGTTTTTAATGACTTTTTGAAAAGTGCTAGGTAAGTTTACTTTGCATTTTTCATGCAAGGTAAAACTTTCCAAAATGTTTTATAATGAGCTACATCATCTAAGGATCATCCTTGGCTAATTTTGGTTTCAGATAATGATACGTCACATGTATCGCATAAGGAGTTGTGCTAGTTCTTGAGGCAAAATTCTAAATTTTTTGTAAGTCAAATACCTTAAGATAAACTTGAATACAAACTTTTCTTCAGATATAATTCTATATTTTTTGTAAGTCAAGTAATTTAGATAAACTCTCGATAAACTTGAGTGCAAACGTTTGCAAAATTCTTGATTCTTATTGGTGAATAAACAAAGTAATACTGGATGGAGGGTCGAATTTGGAAGCCAAGTGGCCTGTTTTAGGGCCCTCCCTTGGCTATAATCTTTACACTATAAACAAGACAATTCCACATCCTCCGTGTTATCCAGCTGAGGTCATTCAAGGATCCATCGATGAGGAGGAGAAGTCTGTGTAACAACCTTTAGTCTAGCTATCTCTAGCTGATTTTTTGCCACGTCTAAGTCTAAGGTTTTGATTAAACTCTTGATGACAAGTCTTGGTTGTAACTTGTATCTATTTTAAGATATCAATATGCTTGTACTTTGGATTCAACTCTACCTTTTCATTTGGTACTTTTGATGAAATTTGGCTATAGCTTGCACGACATCAACATAATGCTACTACATGCATCATATTTAATATAAAAACTCCCATTAGATTAACACAAGGTTAAAGTTTAAGCCACCTTCTTATAAGTTTGTGCCATTTTATTCATAGTTCAATTCAAGTAACTTCATGCAAATCTCTAGTAGGTAGTGACAATTTCGGAGCTTGCAAGAGAAACAAAATTGGATAAGGTGGAGTAAATACATGAGAATTTGAGAATTGAAAAGATCAAAAGTTGAAAATACGTTCTATTAGGTACTAGTATGGATGTAAAGCATGCATCTAGGCGACATACAATTAAAATGGTTTTATTCAATTATACAATAGATTAACACAAGGTTAAAGTTTAAGCCATCTTCTTATAAGTTTGTGCCATTTTATTCATTGTTCAATTCAAGTTACTTCATGCAAATCTCTAGTAGGTAGTGACAGTTTGGGAGCATGCAAGGGAAACAAAATTGGATAAGGTCGAGTAAATACATGAGAATTTGAGAATTGAAAAGATCAAAAGTTGAAAATACGTTCTATTAGGTACTAGTATGGATGTAAAGCATGCATCTCAGCGACATACAATTTAAATGGTTTTATTCAATTATACAATACAATTTCTCAGAAGTAGCGTTTGTTTCAACTTACACTGAAATGTACAAGAGGAGGGCAAAAAATATAGGCTTCTTAAATTTTGAATTTATTGAAGGGATATAATTATTGATCCAAAAATTCATAGTAGGGGTATATAAATAGATAAAATGTGGTTACAGAGTGTGAGAGAGAATGAGGAGAAGTAGAGTTTTATAGGAAATGAGTAGCTTTTCGGGCAAGTCATCTTTTTTAGGTCAAGTCAGCTTTTTTTAGTTTTTTAGGTTTTTTTAGTTCTTTTAGGTTCACTATAAGACAAACGGTGTTCGCTTTCTCTTTCATTCAAAGTTCATTCTTTCACACTCCATGGTTCTCTCCTCTCATCAACCTGTTGCAGGATTCTCAAAATTTTCAAAATGTTGCAAGAGGTGAGTTCATTTCCAACATATTGCGTATGCAAGAACTTCTAAGAATCAAGTTTTTGTAAATTTGAATTTTTTTTTCAAATCCGATTCTTTTCTCAAAAACCTGTCGCGTACGCAACAACTTCAAAAAAATCTTTTTTCCCATAAATTTCCCTCTTTACCTCAAACTCTCACAACCTATTGTCACAAATTTCTCTCAAACTCAAACTCTCCCCCAGCCTATTGGCCACCCAATAATTTTTCAAAAAAAATAAATTACAAAACAATCTATTACAAGTTTCTCTCTCAACCTTAAAACCACTCAAACCTCCCTACCTATTGCGTACGCAACAACTTCAAAACAAAATTTAACCATAAATCTCTCCAAAAACTCTTCTCACAACACTTTATTAATATGAGAAATCCATTTATAATATTTTTACTCCATAATATAATAAATTTTTATTAACTAATGTTAAAATATAATTTTGCTAAAAATATATATTGTTAATCTATAAATTAATATAATTATTATATAAACACATTAATTTAAAAAATATAACAATGAAAATATATACTTTATATAATACTTATTCTTCAATAGTGAATGTATTTGTAAGGTAGTTCTTAATATGAAAAATCTCTGCAATATTCTTCCTGCTATTAACTAGATATTAAATTTTAGTTTTAATAAAAATATACATTATTAACTTAAAAATTAATATAAAGATAATGTAATTTTTGTGTAAATTTAAATAAAGATATATAAATTATAAATATTATACATTAATAACATTTAAAATTATGTATATTATATAGTAATAACCTTTAAATTTTAAAAAGTAGTCAATCAAAGAATTGAATTAATTTAAAAATTAAGAATATTGAATTTTACACACATGCTTTTAGCATGTATGCTTTTCTTCCATGTGTATAATACTTGTTAGTCGAAGAATAAAGAATTAGATAATGCATTTGTAAGGTAGGTATTTAAAACCATAGAATCTGAAAGAGGTTTAGCATACTTGCTTATCTTTGTTACAACATGTAATACTTTGCAAAAGCCTTAAACTTTGTTTAAGGCTTTGCACAAAACTACAGTATCATTGAATCCATATCATTTTTCTACTTTAGCAACCACCAGATATCCATGATATGGAATACATATTTCTTCTGAACATTTCTTATCACATACTTTTGATACACCATGTAGCATGAATGTAAGAAAATATGAATCGGTGTGCTTGTAGCCTATGTGCTTGTCCCTAATCAATAGGATACTTTGACTAGGTAGACTTATAAGTACTTAAAGTAAAGCCTTTGCAAAGGATCATACCTAGTATTGGATATGAACAAAACAAAGCATATAATATATAGTCTATATATATCTAAACTAAATACTTTGGTTAGGTTATACAATCTAAGCTCTTAAACTTATAAAACAATTCTAATCTCTGAACCCTAAACCCTAAACCTTAAACCCTAACCCCTATAGCTTCAATTCTAAAACCTAATTTCCAGATCCTAAACCCTAGATTCTAGACTCTAAGCTCATGACCTTATATACTAAACCCTAAACCCTAAACCCTAAACCCTAAATCCTAAACCTTAAAACAATAATCATAAACCCTAAACCCTAAATGCTAAATCCTAAATCCTTAACCCTAAACCCTAAACCCTAAATCCTAGATCTTAAACCCAAAACCCTAAATCCTAAACCCTAAACACTAGAACCATAATCATAAACCCAAAACCCTAAACACTAAATCTTAAATATTAAGCCCTAAATCCTTAAGCCTAGATTCTAAACCCTAAACCCTAAACCCTAATCCTAAAATACAACCAAAATTTAAATTAATCCTAACCTGTTCCACTTGCAATAGGTTGGGGTTTTGAGTTTAGGGTTTAGGGTTTAGGATTTAGTGTTTAGGAGTTTAGGATTTAGGGTTTAGGGTTTAGGGATTAAATGTTTAAAGTTTAGGATTTATGGTTATTAAGATGTTTTGGTATTAATTGTTTAAAGTTTAAAGTAATAATAAGCTCAATAATTATTTATTATGTCTTTTTTTAAGTTGCTTTTTTTTTTAAAACATAAAACAGGTATTCACCCTAACAGAGGGTATGGATGTGGTGTTATATAAGAAGAATGAAGTGGTGGCTTTTGGACAAATTCATAGTCTTGATCCTATGAATGTGTGTCATTTCCAATGTTGTGGTGAGAGAAGATGTGTAGTGATAATCACCAACGTTGTAAATCCTGAAGTACATTTAAAATATCCACATGGAGACTTTGAAACATTGGGAGATATCTTACAATGTGACATATTTGATATGCAAGCACACAGAACACTCTGGAACCAAGACGAAATTATGTCAAAGACGTACTTTCAAGATATTAAGAAAACTTATTTTGAGGGGGAAAAATTAGAGATGTTATCTTGCTCCAGAAAAAGTTTTAGCAATTGGCACTTTAAGAGCCATGCTTAGAGTTTTCTCTGTATAGTGGAGATAATTAAGTTGACTAGTGCAGGTGTCATTCAAAATGCAATGGAGAGTACTTCACATCTAGACGTCCATAATACTACATCTCATCTACAAGTTCATAGTACTTGTAAATGGCAGTTAGCTTTCTTGAAATCAAGTTTGCCCAAGACAGTTTCCTTCAATGTCATGGAAGACACAACATAATATTATTAGAAGAAAAGGATTATAACATAAATGGGATCCAAATTGATAAGAAGCTATAGTACTAATCAAGAGTATCATAGTGGCATGCTCATAGGTTTTGAGGTATTTATAGCAATAGATGTTAATGCAGAAAAGGTTTCTTGTGTTGCAAGTGACTCAAATATACTCACTGGTATAGAAGACTTATGTGTTGTTGCAAGTGACTCGAATAGGCTCACTGGTATAGAAGACTTGTCTTGTGTTGCAAGTGACTCGAACAGGCTCATTGGTATAGAAGACTTGTCCTGTGTTGCAAGTGACTCGAAGAGGCTCACTGGTATAGAAGACTTGTCCTGTGTTGCAAGTGACTCAAACATGCTTACTGATATACAAGACTTGTCTTGTATTGAGAATAATAAGATGGGACCACAAAGAAAAATACACACAAAGATCTATGGGATAAGTGATGCAATAATAGGAATTGATGATATTAGTGACAATGGTCACAATGTTATCACTCAAATGTAGGGCAAAGGGGGCAGAGAATCTAAGACTTATCATGTTGTTCGTAAAATTGTTGCTAGCATGCCAGAGAATATAGATGGGAGAATCTTGAGTTACAAAGGAGAAAGAGTTCAACCACAAAATTCAAGAGGCATTGGTAACAAATTGACATCAATAAACATGTCTACCAGATTGCCATTTCCAAGATATTATAAGGCATCAAATAATTCTTAAGCCCACACAGCATTTGATTATAGAGATGAAGATTCAAGGGAAATGGATTTGAGGTTTGATGATCTTACAACTAGAAAATGCAAGACACTATTTACAAAAAGAAAGTATGTGAGTATGAAGAGCCGAAGAATCATGGCATCAATTCCAGAACCAAAGAGACATGTAATGTTATCTGAGGAGAATATGGAAAGGATGCTTATGCAAGTTTGTTGCAAGAGACTTTGCATTAGAAAAGTTGGGAAAGATGATTGTGTAGCCATACGCCTTGGTATTTGGAGTAAGACATCGCCTAATAGACATAATTATCTTCTTCAAGAGTTTTCATGCTTTCTTCATCAAGGCACTGATCAAGATTTGAGCACAAGACACTGTAAACCTAGATTGGAAGCCCATGGTTAATGGGAGACCCATTTGCAATCGAGGATATCAATGGTTAACTAGACTATCACATGGCACATACTGGACCATCTGGATAGAGGTGAAAGAAAAAGTGGTTCATACAATTCATGGAAATATCTACAAGCTTAAATGCCATGGAAGCACTATAAATGCAACCGCAACATTAAAGCAAGTTCTCAAAGACCATGCATTACCATAGCCTCATCTTCAACAAACAATGCTAGATGGACGTGTCGAATGTCAACAACATCTTCCTTTGGGAATGACAAAGAAGGTCGTCCTAGAAACTATCAATAAAACTTTACAAGACAGAGATGAGAGCATGATTTCACGGTCAACCTTGTACAAAATTTAGCATAGAGATTTTTTCCATGTCAAGACACCATCAAAGCAAAGGATGTCAAAATGTAAGACATGTGATGAATTAAAAAATGCCATTGAACATAGTAAATGTGAGCAGCAATGAGGAAGATATATTAAATGGCAATCAATCCATTTACATCATGTGCAAGATGCTCGAAAGTTGTATGCTTCTTGGAGAGAGGAAGTTATTTCACATGTCGATAAGTCCATGTGCATCACTATTGATGGCATGGACTAGAATACAACAACTTTGCCATAATATAGATGTATCCCACCGGCATTGGAGGGCAAACGTGGACTAAAAACACACTTGTGTGGAGTATTAGTACATGGATACTGAATCTTTTGTGATGTATGGATTGATAGTTTGCATGACCATGATAGTAACCAGGTTGTTACATCAATCATGAAAGCAATAAGAAAGGTCAAAGATGCTCGTGAATGTTTACCTAACACATTGCGAATACAAGATAATAATTGTTGGAGAGAGAACAAGAATAAATATATATTTGCTTTATGCTCTATGCTAGTTGGTTTGAAAATATTTAAAGAAGTGGAAGTTAGCTTTCTTCTTGTCAGCCATACACATGAAGACATAGATCAAATCTTTAGTGTTATCTCTGGTGAGTTAAAGTCAATGGATGTTTTGACAATGGAGGATATGCTATTTCGAATTGGGAAAAAAATTGGAGGGTCTCGCAAGGAAGAATCATAAGTGGCTATCTTAGAGACAGGATGGTAGATTGGAGAGCATTCATAGAGCCACATTTACAAGCAGGAGATGATGCCCTAATAGGACACACAAATCCACACTACTTTTGGTTTCACATGCATAACAATATTCCAGTGATGCAATGGAAGCACTACTGAGTAGATGGAGATCATTTATGGAGTGAGTCATATGCTTTATTACAACGAATAATTCCATTGGAGGAAACTAGATTTATTCTTGCAAAAAACAAATCACTTGACATAGATGAAATGAAAGGCTTGAAAGCCTTCATTAAACATCTTCAAAGTATGATGCAAAAATATCCTGAGCAATCAACTAAGAATTGGAGACAATTAAATCAACTTAAGCACTTATCCAATCTTTAGAAAGACAAGAAAACTTAATGAGCATTGAATACTGTGAATCCTTTTAGCCGAAACAAGCTAGGTCACCAAGTTTTCCTTTGGATATAAATATGTTAGTAGATATGGAGGAAGCAAAGGAATGCCTTTTACGTTAGCTCAAGACGAAGTTGTTGATTTAAATCCTAATGAGTGATTCTTTTGCTATCACCAAGGCTTTTTATCTTTGCCCCTTTCACTCTTTTAGTGGCATTATGCACATTTATATATTAACTTCACCATGAATACATGAGTATTTTGATCTCAAACTTGGTGTACATACTCTTATATTTTTCGTTGGTATGGAAATTTGTCCCACCAACACTTGTAAAAGTTCTTCTAATAGTGTCGAGTTATACCAACACGAACACTAATAGACAACCCCTAATGTGCATTACCGCACCCATGCCCGCGAAATGTCAAGAGCTAAGCATCGAAAAAGGGTGAAGGTAGTCATGAAGACATTGTGGAAAAGTTGAGCGAGTGACGAAGCGAGGTTCCTGCTTTGGAAAGTTTCACATCAATGGCTGGTTGTAAGAGGGAGGTTGGCCAAAAGGATCCAGGTGAATCCGTCATGCCCGACGACGAAGTGGTAAGACATACCTCATAGAATTGCATCGTTGCTAGGGATGTCTGGGGGTGGCGATCAGTCGTTCATGGTTGATGCGCAAGTTTTTCATTGGCGGCAACTACCGACTTACCCTGCTCGGAGAGGTAAAAGGGAGTGGTTAAGGTCTTTCATCTATGCTTGGTTCCTCATGGCATTACGTGCATGCGGCCGTCCTGCTGACCATTTGGGATGTCAAAAATCAAGCTGTGTTTCAGCTTCATTACTCGGTTGGTTTCAGGGAGACCGCTATTCGCCTTAGGATAGATTTCGATGTATATAGTTTATCTGAGGCAGGTGGAGGCAAGACCCATGCAGGCCGGTGGATTTTCACGGCACCGGAGCGGCGATTATAGACATGTGTTTATAGAAATGTTTATAAACATCTGACTATCATCTCTTGCATACAAGCGTGCGGTAGTGCAGTGGTAGAGGCTTACAAGTCGCGAGTTCATACCTCGCGACTTACAATTTTTTGATGTGAGTATATTTGTTGTTTTCCGACACCAGTAGCGCGGGTCCCGCACACAGAAAATGACAAAAATACGCCTCGATATTTATCCCCAGGTCCGCTATTCTATTCAGAGAGGAGGAGGAAAAGCAAACAAATATTAAAACACGTTTTCATGGAGAGTTATGTAGTTTTCACCTACATAAATACTGTCTCCTATCAAGGTCCCTAAGGAGTTTGTTGGCATTTGCTACGTAAAGCTATGGCTACCTCGTTTTCAGGCTGCATACAATGCATTCTGTATTTAATAGAGATGGATTCACATTCGATAGAGAATCACTTGGAGTTGTAACATTACGTATGTTTGTGTATGGAACATCACTTGGGGAGAGCACCGCGCACAGCATAGCATCGCTTTCTCCTAGTAGTCTCTCACCTTCTTCTAGTCTAAGCTCGATTGATTTGCAGCAGTGATAACATGTCTGGGAAATCGTGGGGTGGCCAAGAGCTTCAATGGCACTGCTTTGCTGAGCACCAGCCCGAATTCTTCCGCCATATTCACTTTCTCAGGGTGATCGGCTGATCCTGGCAATGCCCAATCGAAGCATTGAATCAGCCTTGCGAGTGTTGTGTGCACCATACTTAAGCCTAGTGCATAGGCAGGGCAACTCCGCCTTCCGGATCCAAATGGAATTAGCTGAAAATGAAGGCCGCGCATCCCCACTTCGCTGCAGGAGCCGATCATGAATCTCTCTGGGTTGAACTCCAGTGGCGCTTCCCACAGATTGGGATCCCTTGCTATGGCCCACGCATTCACTAGCAAGCACGTATTCTTGGGTAGATGGTAACCTGCAACATAGCAAGGTTCTGTGGATTCGTGGGGTAACAGCAGTGGTACGACTGTGTGTAGCCGCAGCGTTTCTTTCACAATAGCTTGAAGAAACTCCAGCTGTGAGATGTCAGATTCATTCACACGTCTACCTTGACCGACTACTGCATCTAGCTCTGCCTTTGCTTTCTCCAAGAGAGATGGATTTCGCATGAGCTCGGTCATTGCCCACTCAATGGTAGCGACCGATGTATCAGTTCCAGCTGCGAGCATGTCCTGCACAATTAGCCAAGAGGATTGAGCTTCCTTGTGAGCTAGCCGTAGATTCGTATAGAAGATTTCGTACACTTACCATCATGATTGCCTTGATTGTATTATCATCGATTTCTTCAAAGTTATTCCTTTGACACTCCAATAGCACGTGCAAAAGGTCCACTGCATCTGTAGAGTTTTCAGCTCGTTTCTTACGGTGCTCTTGAAGAATCTTCTGGAAAAAAGCATCTAGTCTTCTGGAAACCGATCTCATCCTTCGTTCATAACCTTGTAAATCCAGCCAACTGACGTATGGGATGTAGTCCCCGAGGTTGAAGGCTCCAGCCAAGACTGAAGTTTGGCGAAGTAAAAAGCTAATCTCTTTAGCGTCCAGGGATCCCGATTCCAAATACCTTCCACTGAATGCCATCAGTGTCATGGCGTTCGTTGACAATATTGATACCATTTCACTTATGTCCACCGGCTTTCCCTGTTCAGACTGTTCTAGGATGGAAGAGAGCATTAATACGGTCTCACTCTCTCCGATGGGGCTCAGACTTTTTATTCTGTTGGGACTAAAAAGTTCAAGAATACAGAGCCTACGCAGGTTTCGCCATTTAGGGCCATAGGGAGCAAACGCAATGTCCCGACCTCCGTATGTAAACAGTGCAGCGAAAGCCTGCTTGGGCCGTGAAGCAAATACATGGTCGTGGGTCTTGAGGAACTCGCTAGCCATATCAGCGGAGGAAGCAACAACGGTAATGACGGAACCGAGGCGGAGATGCATAATAGGACCATAGAGCTTGGACAGCTGCAGCAAATCACGGTGGGGAAATTTGCCAAGCAGATGCAAGTTCCCGACAAAGGGCCATGAGGGAGGTCCTGGAGGCAAGCGCAGGCGACGCTGTTTGTGGGAAAGGGAAGCCCGGAAGGCAAGCCAGAGGAGAAGAATTGCAAAGGGGAGGGCAAAATGAAGAGGGAGCCAAGATGGAAGGAGGAGGATCGCCATGAGAGTGATAAATGGAAGCGGGCTTAGAGTAATGGAGCTTGGAGGCGAGCTTTAAGGACGTGGTGTAGAGTCTAGTTCAATTTGTCCTACCAAAGTCCCTACAAAAAGAGTTTGAAATAAGTGATCCTTTGAACGCAATTTTGATGTCTCGCTTTTCTAATTATGTCCTAATCTAACTTGAAAGCAATGTGTGTGGTAAGGAGAGCACCCAAATAAGTTCCCCAAAATTGAAAGCAATATCAAATATTATTATCCAAAGAAGAGCAACGTGTGTGGTAAGGAGCAGGATTGCCACAAGAGTGATCCCCACAAGAGTGATCCTTTGAACGCAACTTTGATGTCTGGCTTTCCTAATTATGTCCTAATCTAACTTGAAAGCAATGTGTGGGGTAAGGAGAGCACCCAAATAAAATTGAAAGCAATATCAAATATCGGTGTGGAAGTTCTTGATGCCTTCTCTTACTTCCAAGATATAGTTTTGAGAAATTACATATTGTGTCTTCTACATCTTTCATCACTCAAAAAACAAAGACCCTATTGATGAAGAAAACATGAACGTCTTGCAATGTTGCACCGGATCGGCAATGCTATATAAATGAGCTAGATTGCATGAAACAAATCCTTACCAGAGTTTATACCATCTAATGAGATTGAAGAGGGTCTATTTGTTGCAGTTTGGGCATCTAATCTAGGTTCGGAGTTGGATGACCAAGGTGGCCCAATTTGGGTTGCAAAGGTTACTAAGATAGAAAGGGATGACAAGGGAACTCCTATAGCATTCACAGCTTTATGGTATGAACCAAAGCCATTGAAAAATCTCTCGAGAAGATATACAATAAAACAACTCTATGAGGGATGCTTGCAAAAGAAACGTGAATGGGTTCCAAATAATGAGGGATTAATAGAGGTGGAAGTCAATAGCATTATTCATTGTTGGAAATCAGGGACATGAAGTTTTAGAAAGAAGCATTGATACAATGTTGAAAAATGTATCACAATCCCTGATCCAAGTCATGTCCATAATAAACATCATTTGGCAAGAACCCATCAAGCGCAAATACATTACATGAATCTGATGACTTTGAACGAGATTCAGATGCATAAGATAATGTTTTGTATGCTTTTTTCCATACAAATGGTGTATCTATACACCACCAATAAGATACTGTATTGTATGGTTTGTTTTTTAAAAAAAGGGTGTATCTATACACCACTTATATATTGAATTCAAAAACTCTTTTTCTTTAAAAAAATGGTGTATCTATACACCACTTATATGTTGAATTCAACAAACTCTTTTCATATGGTGTCATATTTTCACTTCATAGTGTTAAAATTGAACTAGAGTTAGGAGACTACTATTATTATTATTATAGTTATTGGATGGGGGCACCATGCACAAGTTTGGGAATTATAGCTTCATTGAGCCTTTTTTTTTTAATTAGAGGTCACCACTTGACTTTTTAGCTTAATAAGGCCATATTTGTATATAAGTGACCCATTTAGTGACAAAACATGTGTGCCTCAGGATCTATGGAGCACTCTAAGGTGGATGAAACCTGTGTGGAAACATGATGAAGAGAGTGCTCATGACATGTATCTCAAGTCAATTAGGTTCCAAGATAGATTAGCTTGGACTCATGAAGAGAATCTTGAGATAGTGCAAAGTGCTTGATTGATATTCCTTCAAATGAACCTCCCTTTTATAGGTGAGGGTACTTACATCCATTTTGCTTGCTCACATGTGGGATATCTCCTCCATGCCATGTGGCAGCTTACCCTTTGCTCATACCTTTGCTCTACAAGTGCTCATGGCACCATATCTCTCAACACCTCCCCTTGGTGCCATAATCCTTTGGCTACTGCAAGGTGGTCAGATGTGAGTTACATTCCATCACCTCCCCTTAGTGCATGCATTGCTACTTAAGGTGGTCAAGTGTGGCTTTTACATGTCAATACCTCCCCTGGGTGCTTTCATAGCTACTCTCAGGTGGTCAGGCTTGATTTACAAAACATAGGCAAGGTTGGCAAGGTTTTTGCTTTTCAATACATTCCATTTATGTCATCTTTTGGCTCATGGTTTGATGATGACCCGTTTGCTTCTTTGTTTGGTGTAGCTACCTGCATGATGCTTTGTTCTTCCATGTACCTTGATGCTTTATGTGTGGATGTCATGCTTTCTGCTATGGTCATCTCATGCACTTGTGCTTTTGGCTTGCTTTTTACATTCATGCGTTGCTTTTTCATTTGTTGCAAAGGTCTTACCAATTGAATTCTTTCAATATTGGCAGTGTCTAATTGCATACAATGATTCTGATCTGACAGGCGCATAGAGCTCGAAAAGACGATCACTTTTCCTTTTTGGAGCATGTCCAAATTCTTCCTGGATTGCAAGTTATGGCTTGTTGAAGATTCTATGAAGAAGAGGGGGGTCTTGATGATGTGGCATAGGCATTCATATGCTGCTTGCAGAACTGTGCTTGGCAGGGGCTGTGTGCTTAGGTGACCTTGTGCCATGTGGCAACCTTCTAACCCAAGTTAGTTAACCCAAGTCTAGACTAACTTAACCATGGTCCACGCAACTAAACCTAACCATGGTGATCATTAAGGTAACCATAGTTACATCCTATCTTGACACGTGTCAATCAATGGAAAGAAGCTTTGGAATTTCTTATGGCGATTTTCGTCGACTGCGCTCCCGGTCGATGGCGATGTCTCTTCGTCGATGGAGAAGCCTGCTTGTACTATGTCATTGGCATTGGCAGCTAGCAACGGTAGATGGCGCAGGGAGTGCTGGAGTCGGTTGCTGAACGTGGGTTGCATTGATGGAGGGTGAGCACTGTGGAGGCGCTGTAGGAGTCGATCAACGGAGCACAAGCTTTGGAGCTTATTGACGCTGGCTGCTGGGCTGCTCAGGCGTGTCTGTTTTTGGCTTGCGAGGCTTTTGCTGCCACTTGCTGGTCAGGTTCACTGGTGGAGTTAATGGCGGGGGAGCTCAGAGGTCATCGCATAGAGGCCGCCTTGCCTTACGGGCTGTTGACGGGCTCGTTTGTTGAGAGCCGTCACAATTTCTTCGAGTGGCAGAACTCTCCTTGCGGCTCGCTGCAGGGAGCTTCTGGAGGTGCTAGATGTCAACTATGGCAGAGCTATTGCAGAAGCTAGGAGATTGCGCTGGAGGTCAAAGCTTTGGGCTGTCATTTCTTGAGGCTTGGAGATGTCATTGTAGATGCAGCTGTCGTCACACCGTTGTGGAAGCTGCCTTGAGGTCGTGGGAGATGCAGCTGATTTCGTTGCTTGATGGCGGCTCGTTGGAGCTGCTACTAGCTGTTGTGAGCCCGTCTGCTGTTGATGAAGAACTTCTCTATCTCGGCTTGCACAAGCCCATGCAATGCTCCTCTGAGTCCCAAGAGGCTCTTGCGCCTTGCTTTGAGCTCTGTTGAGACGTCGATATAGGATACTAGGCTATATCTCTCACATAAGAAATGCAATGAACGGGATTCTCAAATGCAATGGAAGGAAACAATGGACGGAACTTTTCTCTCTCTACGGACGGAAATTTGTTTTCAATCTAAAACTAAAACTAACCTAGGAGAAAAACATGAGCTCCTAAGGCATGCCTACAACTAATCTAGGAATGGAAGCAATCCTAGTGAACTACTAATGAGCTAAACTAGGAGAGCTAAACCTATGCTCTGATACCATGACAAAACATGTGTGCCTCAGGATCTATGGAGCACTCTAAGGTGGATGAAACCTGTGTGGAAACATGATGAAGAGAGTGCTCATGACATGTATCTCAAGTCAATTAGGTTCCAAGATAGATTAGCTTGGACTCATAAAGAGAATCTTGAGATAGTGCAAAGTGCTTGATTGATATTCCTTCAAATGAACCTCCCTTTTATAGGTGAGGGTACTTACATCCATTTTGCTTGCTCACATGTGGGATATCTCCTCCATGCCATGTGGCAGCTTACCCTTTGCTCATACCTTTGCTCTACAAGTGCTCATGGCACCATATCTCTCAACATTTAGTGCTCTAAAAAACCCAATTTTTGAGCTGACTAAGTGAAGTTGAGTGGAGAGGATATGCTCCAAAAAAAAGTCCAAACCAAGAGAGAAAGTCCAAAATTTTTTAATAGTGTGTTGTGTGTGTGTGTGGGCGGGGGGGGTTCTCTCTTTCTTCTCCTTTTTTAACTTTTACCTCTGCATACAACTTTTGCAAACTACAAAAGGTGAGTGCTCTCTCTCTCTCTCTCTCTCTCTCTCTCTCTCTCTCTCTCTCTCTCTCTCTTCTTCTTCGAGTTTTTCCTTTGCATACAACTTTTACATATGAATAAACCGTAACTCTATTTGTAAATAGAAGCAAATATGTCTCTGCTTACCATCTAATAGTGGTAACTATCATATAAAACTTGGGTGCCAAGAGGGTGCTAAACAATACTAAATAATACTAGTACTCATAAGGTGTATCAAATAGTAGTACTTAGTGGTACTAGCATATATAATAGTGATAGTTTAATGTCATAAATAGTACTAAATGGTATTCAGTAAAGCTAGATAATTTAAATAGTAATAAATAGTACTAATAGCACTAGTACTCACATCAAGTACAAGATGATGCACCTTCTCAAAACAAGGCTGATGTACCTCTATAAGCTCCAAGTAGTGGGTGGGATGTCATGCATACTGATTTGGACTAAGTCTTTGCTTGCAAGTATACTTCTTGTTTGGAGACACCCTAGGGTTGTCTCTCCAGAATTTGATGATAGGATTAACCACCTCAGAATTTAGGCAATCTTACATGCACCTCTGACTTCCATTAGCCCATTTGAAATTTTCTCCTTTTATGTTGACACGATGCATCTTAAAACTATGTGGTTGAATACCAAGGCCTTTAGCCAAGTTGATATCAGTAAATTATTTTTCCACTGATCTATTGGGAATCAAGTTGAGTGCCACTGTCTTTGCAGCTAACTTATCACCACTTTGCACTCCTTTGACAACACCTGGTGATGCCTTCAACAATCGCAGCCATTGATATCGATTCCTTCAGAAATTTTGTCTCATTTACAATCGATTTCATGTTTGGATGTCATATAATCCTGGTCAAAATGTCTGGCCTTGCACTCAAGTCAATTTTTTTGTTCACTTGTTTGAAATTTTTGCATAGTTGTCAATGTCATCTGTGCATGCTCCATTCAAATAACTTTAGTAGTAGAGATGAGCAGGATTTGTCTTCACTTGGCAGAACTATGTTAGATGTCCAAGCCAATGGGATGACATCAAAGTAAACTCCAATGCATTTGAATCCAATCATTCTCCTACACACATTTATATGGCTACACTTCAATTATCTGGCTTGCACACAAATGAGAAACTCGGATGTTAATCTCAACTTAATGAATTGTGGTACCAAGTATTGATGAGCTAATACAAGCATGGTTGGTGAAGAAATATTATGTATTGGAAAGAGAATATCATGTTTGTAGAACCTTCTAGGGATTCTTTTGGATCACATCAAACAATAAGAATTAGTGTCCTTGACGTGTGTGTGAGAGAGAGCTTAAGAGAGGCAGAGTTTAGAAAGGAGCAAGGGAGGGACCTATGCGAGATAATGAGAGAGGCAGTGGAAGCGTGCAAGTGAGGGAGACAAAGCCTATGAGACAATGAGAGAGATTGGAGATGTTGAGAGTGTTATTGAAGTACAAGGTGCCAGTGTGTTTGCATGAATATGTTATTGAAACTACTAATGCATTGTTGAAGCGAAATGCTAGAATATGCAGCACAACTGAGATCTCTCAATCACAAAATAGAATGCATCTCATTGTCTCTCATTTTGAATTTCAAAGAGAATGAACAAGACATTGGTTTATAGCAAAAATAGATAAATGACATACAGAATGTAAGACAATAGGATCAAAGTCTCCATTACTCAACAAAATGAAACATTACAATAACGCATGATGTGTATTCTCTTCTCATGCTCAAACTCTCAATATGTTATGCTCTACCTCTTTCTTTCTCTCACTATGGAGTCTTTACCTGACTAGTAGTTGTATAGATGGTTGCAACTTCTAACTGTCACTACAGTTAACCATTCCCATACTAGCTTTGTGTCAATTAATTGACCCCTTAACACCTGGCACACCCGATAGATAGGAATTTGGACTAAATCCCTAGATCTGAACTCACCCCAAAACTTCAGATTTCTTAACTTTGAAATTTGATGAACTCCCATTTTTCATGTAAACATCACATCAGATAGAGATTGTGCAAACATCTACTAGCAATACCAAGGTACTAGCAGATCCCATAGCATTGCAGTACCAAGGTACTAGTAGGTCCCATACACAACTATTCAAGCCTTTCCTAAGTAGAAACTGGAATTGATAATATCAACATGGTTCCAGTGTGTTCAAAAATCTATACATCTATATCTATCAGACCATTTTTATACTTGCAAAAAATTAAACTAAGATATTATTCAAAGGCTGATTTTTTCTTTGATAGAGTGGACTACCTTCATGTCCTCCTATTGTATGGAATTGTTGATGTGATTTGTAACTTCACCTTTCAAATCAGATTCTACATAATCAACTAACTTGAGAGCTACTACCTAGGTTGTGTCACTGGGGTGTCCTTCATCCACAACCAGGTAATTGTTGGAAAATTTTGCAATTTTTTGAACTAAAGTATCCAAAGACTTATCCATTTCTTTAAATGTAAACTCCTTATCATCATCCATAATTTCTTGTATTTTTGTCACAGTTTTTTACTTTCCCTCATTTTTGCCATCACTAATTTTTGTACTGCTTCAATTGCTATAAGGCAATTTGTTCCATGAATTGAATTTGCTAGAGTCACCATATCTATCAAGTCAAGTGTAGAGAATGCTAAAAAAGGTTTAACTGCTGAGGCTTCAGTCTCCTCCTTGAGCTATTGATGTGATCTTTCACTCTCGCCAATTTGGTTTTGAGTGTGTAGGTCTCCTTTTTCAACTCTTGGACTTCTCTATTTAATAAAAATTTGGACAAATGTTGTGTATGTTCATCCCAACATTGCACTGGCTATTTTTGAAGATGTAGGAGTCGATTTCCCACTTAAGACCAAAAATTGATCAAATTTTTTGACAACTTGCCTTGCATTTCTATTAATTCCACCATGAGCATAAAAGTTTCAGAAATTTCTACATCTTCTTCATCTTTTAAGGATTTCAACTACTCTTCTACCTAAGCTAGAGTTGTTAACCTCTCCTTTGTAAAAATATTTTCAAATAATAATTTACTATGTTCCTTTGTCAAATTACCCATTTCCATAAGTAAACGTTACTGAATCTACAAAGACCATCTCCTTAGTGCAAGCATTGCATCTCAGTTATAGAACCTGAAAATAAATGTAATAAAGTAGAAGAATTCAAGTCTCACTTTTCCCATTCTTATCAGTAATTCCTCTTTGAATCAAGACACATTGCCTTCCCTTAGTCTCTCTCCTTTGATCTATAGGCAAACTTGTGGCTATCTTATCAATTGCTATTTTAGCTTTGTATTGTACTCAACATACACAAATGTAATATTATTAGAAAAAGTAGAGGAATGGTGACACCCGAATATCTGCATACATATCTAGATAGTCTTTTACTTTATTTCCATATAGGCATGTTAGTTTCTTTCAGATAGCAAGGGTCGCCACTTGATGGGTGTATTCCTTCATATCTGTGCATGAGAGACATGTCAGTGTGTATGATGAGGGATGCAATTCTGATGTAAGAAAGTATGAAAGCATATTCTATTGAATGATGATGACTATTGCCTTGGATATCTCTATTCACATATTCTCATTATCTCTTCATTACTCTGCTCTTTATGACTCAATATTTCTGCAAGTGTCTAAATTACATTCCATTGGAATTGTTTCATGCAACCTGTATTGTTTTCACAATATTATCGATCAAGTGCACTATTGCAAGACGTTTATGATCAGTTCATTATTCTTTTTTGTGTTTTTTGAGTGATGAGAGTTGTAGAACTTTCTGCCTAGAACAAATTTGCGGGTTCCAAATGAACCCCAAAACATTGGTGATCCTATTTTTTGTGTACCCCACCAACTCCGGGACCAAATTTGCCAATGATGTCAATGTTTTGGGAAGAAGATGATGGATAAAGCTGTAGTTCTATGGTGGAACCATTCTTCTTACTAGTTTGGTGAAGATTTGATGTTGTTTGACAGAAGAAACATCCACAAAGTGTATTTGACATTACAGGTGGAATGGAAAGCAACAAGTGATCATTTCCATGTCAAATTTTATAGATCAATCATGATGCATCACTTCACATACGAGATCACAACAGTGTCGCTTAGAGGAGCGGGATGCAGAATTGCAAATAATCGAGCAAGTAGTAAATGTAAAATAACCCTCAAGGGTGGACAAAAACATCCCAACAGTGTCTCAAGATGACACTAATATAGCTTTGTTGGGAGAGCAATTTTGGCATAATCGTTTCTCCGAAATCAAAAACTATTGCATTGGCTAAGTGCCAAACCAACTGTCAACTATGGTATGACCCACTTCAAGTCAAAGGTTCTGGACAAAAGAATCCAGCACAAAAATCAAGGATGAGAAAAATTGTGGGATAATAGCAGAAGGATTGGAACCCATAGTCAAAGAACCAGTAGAAGAATCCAACAAGGAACAACAAGTTAGCAGCACCCAAAGTAGCCCTTAGAATACAAATCTCGTAGCACCTTAAGGGGTAGTCGAAACCATCATGCTCTGAGAAGTGTTAGAATGGGCTGACTAGAGGTGTAAGGCTAGAGAGCAGTATCTAAGGATTTAGTGGGACCAAGTGTAGGACTAAACCATTTTGAGAATTTGGTTTTGGAAAACCCAACCTTGAATACCTATAAAAATTTTGAGTATGAGATGAATTTAAATATGCCATGAGTAAGAGTTAATCAAATTAGCACGATCATGTCTACACTAAAAGAGATTCAAATATGTCTTTACATCTTGAAATTTTGGTAACACATGAGAAAGTTACATGATTTTGAATGCATTTGGGTTTCTATATTTTAATGCATTTTTTGTTTTAACCTTCCTCATCCAAAAGGACCGAAAGTTGTGGTGAGCATGAATCAAACACAAAGCTGAAGGCAAGGAGTTAAAAGTCGTCACATCAACTATGAAGAATGAAAGTACAAAGTACAATAAAAGGGAAACCCTATAGGGTGTCCTAGTGGTACCACTAGTACTAGGTGTCATAGACACTAAAAGTACCAAGTGTCCTAAGTGCCAATAACTAATCCGTTGCCTCGAGGGCTCTCGCCCCCGAACCCCCCTAGCTAGGGGCCAACTGGCCCCCCTAGGACCCCCCAACTACACAATCACCTTTCTGCCATCAACGGCCTCATTGATAGACCTCATCTGACATGCAAGTCAGGATCCACATCCAGTGTCCCGAGCTCATACATGGCTTCTCCTCAGATGGGGCCCTTACAACTTGAGCACCTTGGACCACTGGTGGTTACAAGGAGGGTGGGGCATTGAGCATATCTAACAAGAAGGACATTCCCATTTTTGTGTTACTCCCTCGACTACACTTTTGTGAATTACAATGTTGGTTTCTCTACTCTTGTGCAAACCAAAACTTCTATTATTACAATATAAATATGAATGGTATACAATTCATTTAGGATTTAGTATTTTTTTATAATTCATTCGTTTAGGAGTTAACATAGCTTCTTGTGACATCACCCCATGTATTTGTGATTCTTCCTGTATCTTTCATGTATCGAAGTCATTGCTTTCACATTATCTTTGCCGAATGATGAGAGGTGGACATGTCCGGTTGTATGAAAGAAGAATGAGAAGGCCAGGCTCAATGAACTCTCCTACACACTAGGATATTAAGTGCCACCAATGCGATGGTTTGCTTCTATTATTACAAAATGAATATGAATGTCATACAATTCATTCGTTTAGGATTTAGGATTTACAATATGAATATGAATGTCATACAATTCATTCATTTAGGATTCATTGACACTTCATTCATTTAGGAGTTCACACAAATTCACATCCTCCTGGTGGTAATTAACTATGGTAATTACCTACACTCTATTGTGAGCATGCATTCAATGTGAGGCCGCTCATGGTCTCCATTTGGACAAACCATTGGCTCCCATAGAGACCTTAGGCTATAAAACCTACTCTCCCTTGCAACACATGATGAGAATCTAGGTGTCCTATAGACTGCGCATTCATTGGGGAGACATAGGCATTGATCCCTATGGAGCAATGCTCCAACATGATTAGATCTCAAGTCATTCATAGCTTACCGAGCCAGGTCAAAGTCTATGTGTGTTTTGCAATAACAAACATTCGTGTCTTTGAGTTTCTTGATGTACCATGGCTTACAATGCTCAAAGCTCCTCCGCCTAATTGAAATGTTAGGATTCTAATCCATAAACTTAAGATACAACTGTGTCTACTGACCCAACATGTGGGAAAAATAGAATAGTGTGCCCTCTTTTAAATGGAACAATAGTACAATGAGCCCCCTTTTTACACTACTAAAACAAGACAAAAAACTATAAAACACAGTATGTGCAAAAATGTGGTCTAATTAAATTATATGAATCTAAATTGAATTAATCATCTAATAATTGAACTAGTCAAGCTACTCGAAGCAAAATAATTTCAACCACTGTGCTAGTTTAGGAAATTCTTAACCTACTCAATCACTAATCTATCGAAAAGCGATTGAATTCACTACATCATCTTAAGGAAAATGGCAGTTATAAGGGAACCTATCTCCAAAAAGAGACAATAGCACAAGAACTTGCTATGAAAAAAAGGGAATCTACTTTGGGAGCTACACAAGAACCTTCCTTAGTACAAAATTCATCATCAGGCTTTGTGACAGCTACTTATGTCACACCAACCACACCAGACACAATGCAAGTCACACAAGAACCTCTCAATGAGAATGATGATTTATTTTCACTAGCAACTTTCTTAGAAGCAACTTGGGCTCAACAAAAACAAAAGATCCCTGAGACACTATGGTCCTACTCACATTTTCTCCAGTGGACATACATCACTTTATTATGGTGAGACAATGGAAGTTGAACATGCTAGAGGATGTAATTGACAAAGGCATCAGACTACTGCAAGCTCAAATATCTTATGATGTAATTGACAAAGGCACCAAAAAGATGCTAGAGGATGTAATTGACACAGGCACTAAAAAGATGGGATCGAGAAGGACTATTGCAAGCTCAAAGATCTTACGATGTGATGGAATGTAATGCTCAGTCCTTCTTTGATTCCCCAGAATCATCATCTTGAGGGAAGGACTACTTCATGCCACCTCCTAAATCATCGCAGGTTTCCAGATCTTTAAAATGCATTGGAGGCTCTGGCAAAAACTTGGAAACAATATCCAGAGGTAGAGTCAACTAGAATGCATACAAAAATCATGCTTGAGTACTTCAAGGAAGCACAAAAAATTATGCAAGTGGAGTTGATACACCTCCAAAGGAGACCACCCATGTAAAAGATGATGCCACTCAAGAAAATGAAGAGCCAAAAGTCTTACTTGCACATCAAGTGAGGAGGATAGAAGGGCATGGAGGAAGGTCCAATGCGGTTAAGGTGCAACCCCTTGAAAATAAACCGTGTCATTGAATGCAAAGGGTGAAGACTTTGAGAGCAGTTGTACCAGTTGCAAGCACTCCATTCATGAGTAATCAGAAAAGATGTCGATCATCCAGCATCGAAAAAACAAAGGGAATATTGGCCTGAAAAGCTATAAGTTTTTTTGGAAGGGCTACAAGACCGGGAGAGTGATCGGGATGGATTGGATGCTTCAGAGTAAAGATTGGATGCTTCAGAGGGATACTACCATAGCCAAGAGATGGAAAGCTCTAAATTCTTGTGATTTCGATGCTCTAAAGAGAAAGAGCCATAGACAAACTAACAAACAGACATACACTATCAGAAACGTTTGACTGTAAACACTCATTTTCAGTTTAACTATGATTACTCTGATGAAATATCTCCTGACTCTTAGGTTACACCTATGTAGAAACTTTTGCATTTTAAGCCAACTCATCACCAAGAGCATCATGTGGAGCATCATGTGAATTGCGAACGGTGAACAAGGAGGTGCAAGTGGTAGAGCACTAGGGCAACAGCACTGCTGAAGTACAAGATTGAGACGAGATGGAGTATAGTGCGATCTAGAAGATGAACACACCATTTCAAGATGCACAAGGGAGAATGAAAAGGCAAATGTTAGTGTTATGGCATGGATAAAGACTTAGAGAAATATTAAGAAGAGTGTAGAATATACGAACTTCCATGTGAAATAATTTTGGAATAAAGCTAAGGGGTTTCAATAGGTTAAAAACCCGTATAGCACATGTGATCGCTCAAGGGGTATTTGTATACCCCTTATACCCCTAAATTATGTATATTTATTATACTCAAGAAAATAAAACCCCTTCTATTGATTGCATGTGCCATCAAGGTGCTATCTTACATATTTATTAGTGACTAGTCCCCATAAGGGATAAAGCAATTATTATTTTACCCTCATTGTTGTATATGAACCATTTTTATGAATGTTTTTTAAGGACATCTTTTTACACCAAGAAGATGTTTATGAACACCACGTCTCTAAGACAATAGTCGTCTATCAATGTGTCTTAGGATCAATATTACTCTAATCTTAACGAAATGGATATTTAAAGTCTTTGATTAATTAATTTTATAGGCGAACCAATTTTGGCAAAAGTACCTCTCGTGCACGAGGTATTCTTGATTTGACACAAACAGATGTATGGGGTTATGGCCAGACCTACACATCAATGGTTCACTTTACTACTTGACTTTCATCGATGACTATAGCAGATATTGTTGGGTCTACTTTCTGAAAGAGAAATCTGAAGTCTTTTTTAGATTTCAAGAATTCAAAGCCATAGTAGAAAACCAGACAGGCAAAAAGATCAAAGTCATGAGATCAGACAAAGGCGGTGAATACATGTCTTCATCATTCATGAACTTTTGCAAAAGTCATAGCATTCAAAGACAATTCACATGTGTAGATACTCACTCCTCAACAGAATGCAAGAGCTGAAAGGAAGAATTGGACTTTAGCAGACAGTGCTAGAGCAATGCTGAGTGAAAAGCATCTTTCAAATCAGCATTGGGCAGAAGCAATAGCCATTGCAAACTACTTGCTTAATCGGCTTCCCACCGAACCGATACCAGGTATGACTCCTTATGAAGCATTCACTGGACATAAGCCACACATTGGGCATCTCTGCATATTTGGTTGCATAGCATATGCCCACGTACATGATGATCATCGCAGGAAATTGGATGCGAAGTCACACAAATGCATCATGGTTGGCTACAGTGAAGAAAGCAAAGCATACAAATTGTATGGTCCCATCAGCCACAAGGCCATTATCTCCAGAGATGTAATCTTTGATGAGGAGTCAAAATGGAAAACCTCACCTACACAAGAGATAGAAGCATCGACTTCACAGTCATTTACAAAAAAGGTTGATGAAGAAGAGAAATAATTGCTAGCAACACCCCAAGCAGAGCCACGGCAGTGCAGATGGTCTACTAGGGAAAGCATACCACCAGCCAGATTGACATATGCTCAGAAAGGCAAAGCAATTCAAGTGGAAACCACCAACTATGCTCTTATGACTACCATCATTGGCTACAGAAGAGCCATTGTACTTTGAAGATATGGTAGACAAGCCAAAATGGAAAACTGCTATGAATGAAGAAATGGATGCTTTGTATAAGAATAATACTTGGGAATTATGCGACCTTCCAACAGGAAAGAAGGCCATAGCAAACAAATGGGCATACAAAGTGAAGTACAATCTGGATGGAAGTATTCAAAGATACAAAGCTAGACTAGTTGCAAAAGGATTTGCACAGCAATATGGTCAAGATTATGATGAGACTTATGCTCTTGGAGCAAAGATGGATTCCATATGGTTCTTGATATCACTAGCGACACTCAGCAAATGGAATGTGTATCAGTTCGATGTCAAGAATGCATTTCTCAATGGTTATTTAGACAAGGAAGTCTACATGCAACAACCAGTAGGTTATGTTGAACCAGGAAAGGAGAGTAAGGTTTGCCATCTCAAGAAAAGTCTCTATGGCTTAAAGCAAGCACCCAGAAGTTGGTACAGTAGAATCGACCAGTATTTTGTTGATCTGCGATACATGAAGCCCAATGCAGATCATATTCTCTACTACAAAGTTCAAGGGGAAGACATTGTTAGATATCAATGCTCCACTCTCGTGTAACTACATGGGAACCAGCTAACTCTACTTGTAAGCCCCCCCATATGAGGAGAAGGCATTTGATTAGCTCGGTTATCCGGTAGGTCCTGGTTTGGACAGCAAATGGGGGCCATGTGTGGCCTGATGGCTGGACGGCTTCAGATAGAGTTGGCACACCACCAACTAGGCTACATGCAAGTGCGAGAAGGCACCCCTTGACTGACCGCACTGAGGGTAGACGAAGCATTTCTCGGGGCAGCCCACTCTCGAGTTACGGGGCTCATTTGGAGCCTCAAATGATCTCGGATGGCTCTGGGCAGAACGGAGTCCGTAGGTTAGTTGCTCTATTTTGTGCACCAGTTCTATCATATGGTCGGTGGCCTATTTTGGGATTGACCCCCAGTCGACATTTTGGGTGGACTGGGTCGGTCACCCAATTGAGCCTAACCAACTATGACTAATGGCTATATAAGAGCAAGCCCGTGAAGCCCATTTCATCACTAGCTATAGCAACCCTGATTCCTTAGCATCTAGCCTCCATCTTCTACTGTTTCTAGCACGCCATCGAAGCTTCTTTCATAGGAGTGCACGGTTGGGAGGCAGCGCCATCTATTGTATCAATTCTACAGTAATCAAATTTTTTATTCTCCATACTATCTTGTTTTCTCTCTTGCATACGAGATCCTGTTATCTGTTGAGCACAGATGTATTATTATTTTCTTACATGGTATCAGAGCCTAGACTCTAGCAAGAAGATTTGGTAGTGTGTTTCTATTTGCGAGCAGATTGTGAGAGATGGCCCAGCCCACAAGATTGCGAATCCCACCGTTCAGTGAAAGCGGAAAGTTGGACAACTCTAACTATCCACTCTGGAAGTTCAAGATGAAGACCATCCTAAGCGCATATGAGCTTTGGGACACTGCTACTGGGGTGGATGTGAGACCAGTTGCAAGATCGGATCCAGCCAATGCAGGACAACAGATAGTAGCAACTGCGGATGAGATTCTCGCGTGGACAAGAAGAAATGCAAATGTGCTATGTTCTATTGTTTGCAGTGTTAGTGATTCTGTCATGGCATTAATTCAACATATCACCACAGCGGAGGAGGCACGGAAGGTCTTGAAAAATCAGTATGAGACCACGAATCAGATGCGGATTCAAAATCTGGAGACTCAACTCACGAACGATAAGTTGTCTGAGTCTGAAGCGGCAGAGAAGTTCATCACTAGGGTGAAGAATCTGTGCGATCATATGACTGCGATTAGCATCACCATCACCAGCGAGAATTTAGCACGAAGGTGCATACGGATTCTCCCATCAAAGTACGACGGTCTTGTTACAACACTGAATACGCAGAACAAAAATCTGCCCCTCAACTTTGATGATTTCAGCGTGATGCTTCTGGAGGAGGAGATGCATCAAAAGACGAGGACTGGAGAAGATTTGGCTTTCTGAACCGGATCAAAGAAAGGTAAGGGTAAGGACTCTGGTAACCCATCTTCTTCTGATGATAAAAAGAGAAAGATGAAGATCAAGTGCTTCTATTGCAACAAGGCAGGGCACAAGCAGAATGAGTGCCAAAAGAAGATTGCAAATGAGAAGAATGGAGTAAAGAAAGAGTCCAGCAACAACGCACAGGCAGTACCAGTAGAGCTGTTTGTCACAATTGAGGAGATTTGCACGGTGGCAGTTCATGTACATACAAATGAAGCGTGGATCATTGACAGTGGTGCATTGCGCCACATGACCAGTCGGAAGGATTGGTATACCTCTCTACAGCCGGTAGGGAATGACATCCTGGTAGCAGTCGGCAATGATGCAAAATGTCCAGCATAAGGAAAAGGTATGATTGCTCTCAAGTCAGATGGAGTTGTAAAACAGTTGTCTAATGTTCTTTATGTGCCAGATATCAAGAGGAACTTGTTGTCCATTTTCACGATCACGGATCGAGACCTCAAAGTTCAATTCGATAAGAATGGTACACAGATTCTGGATCTTCAAGGGAAGGTCGTTGGTAAAGGTACACAGTGCAACAACATTTACGAACTCTTAGCTTTCAGTGCTCGAGCAGATGTGAAGAACACTAAGCTGTGGCATGAGAGGTTTGGTCATCTAAACCTTAGTTCTTTGAAGGAGATGCATAAAAGTGGAATGATTGCAGACCTACCAAAAATTTCAGATCTGCTCGATGTATGTGAAGCTTGCATGAGGGGCAAGCAGCATCGGCAGCCCTTTCCTAAAGAGGCCAGCAAGGCAAAGGCTCCTCTAAAGCTCGTTCACACAAACCTCTGCGGAAAGATGAAGACGGAAGCTTTGGGTGGTTCCTATTACTTCATGACGCTGGTCGACGACTACAGTAAAAGGATATGGATATACTTCTTGAAGACTAAAGACGAGGCTTTTAGTAGGTTCAAGGAATGGCATGTAATGGTCGAGAAAGAAACGGGGAGGAAGGTGAAGAATTGAGATCAGACAGAGGTGGAGAGTTCACATCAACTGAATTCGAAAGTTACTACAAAAGTCACGAAATCAAGAGGCAGAAACCCTGCCACATACATCACAGCAAAATGGAGTAGCAGAACATAAGATGCACGTCATCTGCAAAATGGGCTAGAGTATGATGAAAGGGAAAGATTTGCCAAAGACTTTCTGGGCTGAAGCATGTAACACTGCAGTTTACACCCTGAATCGAAGCTACACGAAGGCTGTGAACGGGATGACTCCACTGCAAGCCTTTTCTAGTAAGAAACCTTCAGCTGCACATTTCAGAGTTTTTGGATGTGACTATTTTGTGCATGTCCCTGATGCTACCAGGACCAAATGGGAACCGAAGAGCCGGAAGTATATTTTCTTGGGCTACAGTGAAGAGGCAAAGGGTTACCGTCTCTATAACCCTATTACCAAGAAGGTAATTGTAAGTCACAATGTGGTCTTCTCAGAACAGCCGCATCAATTGGAGGAGGATGCTTCTTTCCCAGACAACCAAGACCAGGATATCCATCTAGTACCACCACCAATAGCAAACCGAACTCCCCCAACGGTGCTTGGGAGGATTCAAGACAAAGAAGATGAAGAAGAGTCTGCAAAACCACAATGGCAACAGCCATTCCCGAAGTGGGTAAAGCAGCTTTTGGATGACAGAGAACCTCCAGCCATTGAGGAGGAACCATCTGAAGACCATCGATCCAAGAGATTAGAGGAGCAAAGAAGGGCACAGGAACACTTGGTCAACTATGCTTTAATGATAGAAGTGATCCGTGCTGATGAACCCAAGTGTCTTGAAGAGGCACAGGGCGATGATAGGTGGATGGAGGCTATGCAGTCGGAGTATGGCTCCATAATGAAAAACAACACTTTGGACCTTGTGGATCGACCACCAAAATGCAAGGTAATCGAAACCAAGTGGGTGTACAAGACCAAGTACAAGTCCGACAGCACGTTGGATAAGTACAAGGCTCGGCTCATGGCAAAAGGATTTGCATAGGTACATGGTTTTGATTATCAAGATACTTTTGCTCCCACAGCTCGACTAACCACAATTCACAGTCTTTTGGCTTTAGCTGCCCAGGGAAATTGGCCCATGTTTTAGATGGATGTGAAATCCACCTTTTTGAATGGAGATCTCAAGGAGGATGTATATGTGGAACAACCATCAGGTTTTGAGATCCCCGGTTCAGAAGGTAAAGTCTGCAAACTGAAAACGGCACTTTATGGGCTGAAACAGGCCCCACAAGCATGGTACCAACGAATTGATGCCTACTTTCTGCAAAATGGGTTCAGGAGGAGCCCATCTGATGCAAATTTGTATATCTTCAGAGAAGGAGGCAGGTGTATGATCATGGTCCTTTATGTGGACGACCTTGTCATAACAGGGAACCATGAAGAGAAGATCTCGTAGACGAAGCATTTGCTAGGAAGAGAGTTTGAAATGACAGACCTCGGACTGATGCATTTTTGTTTGGGGATTGAAGTTTGGCAGGAGCCGAAACAGATCTTCATTTCACAGCTGAAGTATGCTGGAGAGATACTGAAGGCATTTGGCATGGCTGAGTGCAAGACAGTCGGTACCCCTATGGAGGTTGACGCGAAGCTCTCAAACGAGGATTCATCACCACTGGTGGACGAAGCAAAGTTCAAAAGACTTGTGGGCAGCTTGATTTACCTATGCAACACACGATCGGACATCAGTTTTGTGACTGGTGTACTAAGCAGGTTTTGCAATAAGCCCCAGGAGAACCATTGGTGGAGGGCAGGGATGCGGGTGCTGAAATACATCAAAGGCACACTTGATTATGGCATCACCTATACCAAGGGCAACATCTTAACCGGATTCTGTGACTCGGATTGGGCAGGAGATGTGGATAGCAGGAGATCAGTGACAGGGTACTGTTTCTCACTTGGATCTAGAGTTGTGTCATGGGTCAGCAAGAAGCAACCCACAGTTGCTCTTTCTTCTACCAAGGCCGAGTACAAATCTGCATGCTTTGCTTCTTGCGAGGCAATGTGGTTGAGGAGGATTTTGGGGGACATGGGTGTAGTGCAGAACAAGCCTACGTAGTTATCATGTGACAATCAGAGTTGCATGGCGATTGCAAATAACCCGGTGTTCCACGCTCGCACAAAACACATTGAGATTCAATATCACTTTGTACACGAGCTCATCATGGATCGAGAGGTCGACTTGGTGTACTGTCCAACTACAGAGAATGCTGTGGACATCTTCACGAAGGCTCCTAGAAGAGACTTGCTGGAGAGGCATCTTCATTGACTTGGCATTGGGCCGAAAAAGTAAGTTCACTTGCGGGTGGACATTGAGGGGGGGTGTTAGATATCAATGCTCCACTCTCATGTAACTACGCGGGAACCAGCTAACTCTACTTGTAAGCCCCCCCATATGAGGAGAAGGCATTTGAGTAGCTCGGTTATCCGATAGGTCCTGGTTTGGACACCACATGGGGGCCATGTGTGCCTTGATGGCTGGACGGCTTTAGATAGAGTTGGCACACTGCCAACTAGGCTACATGCAAGTGCGGGAAGGCATCCCTTGACTTACCGCACTGAGGGTAGATGGAGCATTTCCTGGGGCAGCCCACTCTCACGTTGCGGGGCCCGTTTGGAGCCTCAAATGATCCCGGATGGCTCTGGGCCGAACGGAGAATGTAGGTTAGTTGCTCTGTTTTGCGCACCGGTTCTATCGTATGGTCGGTGGCCTATTTCGGGACCGACCCCCAGTCGACCGTTTTGGGCAGACTGGGTCGGTCACCTAATTGAGCCTAACTGACTATGACTGGTAGCTATATAAGAGCAAGCCTGTGAAGCCCATTTCATCACTGGCTACAGCAACCCTGATTCCTTAGCATCCAGCCTCCGGTCTTCTACTATTTCCAGCACGCCGTCGAAGCTTCTTTCATAGGAGCGCATGGTTGGGAGGCAACGCCATCTATTGTATCAATTCTACGGTAATCAAATTTTTGATTCTCCATACTATCTTGTTTTCCCTCTTGCATATGAGATCCTATTATCTGTTGAGCACAGACGTTGTATTATTTCCTTACAAACATTACTATTGCACTTTTGTACGTAGATGATCTGATTGTGACTGGAAGCAAGGATAGCTTCATCACAAAACTAAAACAAGACTTATCTATAGAGTTCGACATGAAAGATCTTGGACTTATGCACTATTGTCGTGGAATTGAGTTCTGGAGAGATTCAAATAGTACATTCATGAGTCAGCTCAAGTATGTTGACAGTCTTCTGAAGAAGTTTCATATGGCAGATTGCAAGATTGCAACCACTCCCATGGAGCAGAGTTTGAAACTTACTAAAGATTCAAAAAAGCCTATAGTCGATGATAGGTACTACAGGCAGCTCATCGGATCTCTTATATATCTAACTATCACTCGGCCAGATATTTCTTATGCAGTAAGCTCACTAGCATAGTTTATGGCAAATCCAAAACAGTCTCACTAGAATGTAGCCAAAAGAGTCTTGAGATACATCAAAGGTACGAGACAGTTTGGGATAGAATATAGAGGAAGTCATCCACGGTTGCATGGATACTGTGACAGTGTGACTATGCCAGAGATCATGAGACCAAGAGATCAACACAAGGATATGTATTTTTCCTTGGTTAAGGTGCTATATCATGGTTGTCAAACAAACAACCAACTATTTCTTTTTCTTCGACCGAAGCAAAATATAGAGCACTCACTACAGGTGCATGTGAGGCTATATGGCTCAAAAGACTATTGTCAGAAACAGATTACTTTGATGAGTCAAATCCAACAACAATATAATGTGATAATCAATCAGCTCAAGCATTGGTCAAGAATCTAATATATCACTCCAAGACAAAGCACATTGATGTCAGAGATCACTTCATCAGAGAAAGAGTGTTACTTGGTGACATCACACTGCATCATTGTGATAGTAAAGAGAATGTATGTTGCAGACATCTTTAGCAAACCACTCGGTAAAGAGCTTTTTGAGAAACACCGATTAGCTCTTAGTTTGACACACAAGAAGGGCATTCCCATTAAAGGGGTGTGATGGAATGTAATGCTCAGTCCTTCTTCAATTCCCCAGAATCATCATCTTGAGGGAAGGCCTACTTCATGATGTTGATCTTGAGGGAAGGTGTTGAGAGTTTACGCTCAACATTATGTGATCATATGTGCATAGCACTAACCCAATAGAGTGCTATAAAGGAAAGGGTTAGATCCCCTAACCCTAACCCTAAATGGGTTTGTATATATTCTACATTTTCAACTAAATCTAGTGTATAGTTAGTCATTTGTGGTGTGCTCTCTAGCTATGCTCTCTAGCTGTGCCCTCCCTCCTCATCTCCACTCTTCTCCTCTCCCCTCTTCATATTTTGTCACTTGCCCCTAAAGGGGACCCCTTAAGGACCATATTGCCTTCAGTTTAATCCTGTTTAGTACTATTGTGTTCTATTCCTCACACAAACTTTTTGTTGATGATTGGTTTTGCAAGCATAATTACTCCTAAATTTCCAAGAGAAACATCCTTCCATAGACATTGGTTTCCATTATTTTCAGAATCTAAGCCCTGTTTCTTTAACAAACTAAAGGAAAGGAATACTACTTGTTATGTTTACCATACAAGAATAGACTTGTTCCAAAAAGCAGTGAATTCTGTGAGATAGAATAGCGTATCATTGCATGGACATATGTGTGATTGCTTATGCAAGGTTTGTAGGCCCCAAGGGGAAGAAACGTGTGTTTCTCACACTAGCACCTATTCTTCTATGATGTCAATAATGTGGCATTCAGTAGTCTGTCCAAAGGAAGAGGATGCTATATGGCACAAGCTTGAATGCTTATTGGGAAAATGTGATAAGTGCCCAAAGTCATCCTTTTGACCATATGAGTTGAATGATGCAAATGGTGTATTGATAAGATGGAATACATATGAGCATGTCACTGAGGATATGGGAAAGCTGATGCAAAGAAGAGAATATAATTCTTATACAAGGAAACACCTCCCTCCATCATCATCCCACAATACTTGCAACACTTAAATGTTTTTACCACTCACAACTTTGGTAGTTACCGGCAACTCTCTCAATTTAAAAAGTGCACCACAAATTTTCCAGATGATGTGGTGCTTTCGGTTGTTGATTTTGTAGAGAACTATATGAAGTTCAATCAATGCATTGGCATAATGACCAAGTCACCATCTTGGTTCATATTTTCTATTGGAAGGAGATGAGTGAGATAAAAAAGCAAGCCATCTTTTACATTTCAGATGGTATAGAACATGACACACTGTTTATGCAGCATTGCTTTATGCTCCACAATCAATGGTTGGTGTCTAAGGGCTTGAAGTTTAAAAGACATTGGGTTTGGTCAGATGGGACAGTATCTCAGTTCAAGGCACTCGCCCATTTTACTTTGTTGCAAGGTAAGACATTAGACACTGCCTTTTTTAATTCCTACATCACGCTAAAGATGTTGCATGCAATATATAACATACTTTTTCTATTGTTTGTTATGCTAGGTATTGCTCTTTGACTAACATTCGGATGATGTAGAAATTTTTTGGTAGCAATCATGGCAAGGGAGAAGATGATGGGGTCAGTGCAGTCATAAACTAGTGAGCAATTGGATGTAAATGGTAAAAAGCTACATAATGCACACGACATTGTGGAATGGTTGACATGGAATATGGGATATGATTTTGAACAACGGCTCTTTGTAGAAGTAAAGGTTGGTGATGTTGACAGGTCTAAAGCATGGAACTGCCACACCATCAAAGGAAGTCGCT
Organism: Dipteris shenzhenensis; assembly: GCF_047967505.1. Taxonomy (NCBI): domain Eukaryota; kingdom Viridiplantae; phylum Streptophyta; class Polypodiopsida; order Gleicheniales; family Dipteridaceae; genus Dipteris; species Dipteris shenzhenensis. The sequence continues at coordinate 23,431,859 of NC_141623.1, read as the reverse complement.
CAAAACGTTGCATATTGGGTTTTAGTAATAAATACTCTCAGAGAAAGTGATGGATGGTAGAGGCAATGTTTTCAGCATTGGAGATGAAGTTGTATATGGAATCTTTTATGCAAAAATCCATAAATGCAAAAGCGGTTATTCCTTACTAAAAGATGCACCTCCTGCTATAGTGCATGCTGATGCGGTGTTTAATTCAAAATGTTGCAAGTAAAGCACAAGGTCAAGGAGATGCACAAACGAATCTTGGAAAACATTTCATTTTAAGAACTGTTGCATAACTCTTAAGAAAACTAGATGTAGATTACGAGAGTTTGCTTCCATTTTAACCTTATTTTGTATTGTTGCCATTTTTGGGGGAGGAGTACCCAGAAGTTCTTGGGTCCATATTGGACGCATTAAAGGGCATTGTAATGTTTTTGTAGTGCAATGATGCAACTTTTAAATGAAAGATTGTCAAGTCACCATATTAGCAAATCCATATTGTTTGATGTTTGAAATCAGTCATGGTACAGATACATACCATTTTTTCATAATTATTTGTTATTACTTAGAGTATTGTTAATGGCTAAAAAGGCCGCTTATTAGTACTAAACATTTCTATTCCATACACCAAACAACAACATTGATGCTAATGTGATGCTTAATGGATTTGTGGTAGTAGTAGTGAATGCTTTAGGCCAACGTGAGTGCAAAAGTAAGGCAACAAGCAGTTGATATTATCTCTAGGATTGCAATTATAATGAAGCAGTGCTCTAAGGAGCAGCTTATGGGTCATCTTGGTGTGGTTTTATATGAAAATTTGGGGGAGGAGTACCCGAAAGTTCTTGGGTCCATATTGGATGCATTAAAGGGCATTGTAATGAAAGAATGATGCATCCCATCAAGGACCTACTTTCGCATTTAACACCAATTTTAAAGAATAGACATGAGAAAGTTCAAGAGAGTTGCATTGATCTAGTAGGGAGAACTGCTAACAGAGGAGCTGAGTTTGTGCTAGCTCAGTAGTGGATGAGAATATGTTTTGAGCTCCTATAAATGCTTAAATCTCACAAAAAAGGGATCAGGAGGGCCACTAAGAATACAATTGGATACATTGCTAAAGCTATTGGTCCACTGTGAAACATATGGCTCTAGAGGTAGTTGGGCTTGGTTGTGAGGATGCATTGGTACATCTTCTCAGTGACTCTAGTTAGCATTTTTTAATATGTTTTTTTCCTGTGAGTCTTTGTCAAAACCTCAATAAATCCATTCCATCACTTAGTTTACTTATTTTTTGGAGTGGCTTGCATCGCCATATGTGTTTTGAGACTACTGAATGGTTTATTCTTCAGGTCAGATATGGTAAGGCACTGATTTAATAGCAAACACCAAAACTATTTGCAATTGATTGAACTAAGCAATAGACAACAAACAATATTATTTAAAACTAATTTTTGTCAAAGGAACACTACTATTTAGTCATACATGTAAATGATAAGCAAAAGTGACCATTTCATACACACATGTAAAGAAGCACATGTAAAGACAAAAGGCTGCAAAATCACCCAAATGTATTATCACTATTAAACTCCAGTCCTTTACAAAGATGACAACATCTGTATTATCACTATTACCCTCTAGTCATTTACAAAGATAACAACATCTGTATTTATGAAAGTGGCATTAAAAATAGCCAAGTATCAGCACTATGTACAAGTCTTTTTACAAAATATACCATGTGCATACAATCTTGCCTTCAAGGAACAATGTATGGTGGATATTGTTTTACATAAGAATTACATCTAAGAATTTGTTCTATCATGTCATGTGAAAGATCCGCTATCATTTTTGGATAGTAGGCCAGTTTGTGGGCTGCAGATCTTGACTTAAGAGTGAAATGTTAGCATCAACACACTCCATGTCAGTGTGATCTTCAACGAGTACTTCAATGAATAATTTGGTTGGATGCTCACCATATGCAACTGCAATATTCTCAATCACGTGGCCTTCATAAGGGTACCTCATTGTAAATGCAAGAACACTTTCTTTGACTTTTGCTAAAGCCATCAAGTACGGGAGTAAGTGAATTGACAATTCATCATCATTAGGATCTCCTTCATGGGAGAAAGGAGTTATGCAAGAACTAGGTGGATTTAAAACTAATTTTAAAGGAGTGTGTGCGTGGGATCATAGTCAAAAAGAATGGATTGAACTCATAAATCCCCCTCCACCTATGGAAGGCATAAAAGATATCCCTGTGCGAATGAGTGAGAGAGATGACATACACAACATCACTGTGCCTTTGATCCACAATGAATATCCTATCCAAGGAGCTCTATGGTGAATGGGGTCTCCCACCAATGCAAAAGGCTAATTTCAACATACGCCTTGCAAATGATTTACGGGAATAGTGAATGGAGTGTCAACAAAAGTCACAGTAGTCCGCATTTCTCTTCAATTCACAATCTTGAATCTCCCCAAGAAATCTTATGAAATCTTGCTTGGATGACCTTGGTTGCATGAGGCATCAGTTCTCCATGATTGGGAAACTAATAGATTGACAATCCAAAATTGCAACACCACAGTAAGAGTCGATGTGGGGATAAGAGCAATAAAACCAATTGTGCCTAGAGCATTGGATGAAACCTCTTCAATGATAATCTCAAGCAAATCAGCCCCTTTGCAACAACAACAACATGCCTTAGAGGCGGGCGATACACAAAGCAATGTCAACAATTGGATCCAAGCATTGGTGACCATTAACAACTACCATTCACTAGATCAAAGAAATGTCAACAATTGGATCCAAGCATTGGTGACCATTGACAACTACCATTCACTAGATCCCATCTCTCGCAAATTAATGCTAATGTCATGCAGGTAAATCCTCCACTTACACGTGAAGAACCAATTGATCTAGAGGTTCCATTCTTTTTTGTTGACCTTCACTAGAATGGTGAACTTGAACAAGCTATCCATGATAATAAGGACTCATATTTTTCTTGGGACCTTGAAACAGAGGCTGAAAATGCTCAATTTGAAGACCATGTCTTTGACAATTCCTTAGCCATTCTCCTGAACTTGAACAAGCTATCCATGATAATAAGGACTCAGATTTTCCTTGGGACCTTGAAACAGAGGCTAAAAATGCTCAATTTGAAGACCATGTCTTTGACAATGACTTAGCGATTCTCCCGCAAGAAAGCTAAAGGAGGATATTGCCATCGCAAATCCAAAGCTGAACACTTCAATGAGTTTGAACGAATCGTCAAGTTGTATCCAGCTCTCCTAAAATCTGAGCCACCTCCTCTTGAATGATCCCCTGATGGACTTGAAGGATGATGCATAGCAAATGAACCCTTAATTGGAATAGTTTGCGCGAGTGGAAAAGTTACCTCATATTTCCCAACATAAGAAGTTTCGAAAGTTTAAGCCACATGTGCAGATGAAGCTTGATAACGAGACTTCAATTGGTAAATGATACTATGCCACCCATACCCATAGCACATGTCAGGCTAGTTTAGCACCATCAGAGGCTAATCTTCGAGAAGTGCCAGAGTACTTCAAGAACTACACAAGTGTAGTGTCCCCATAGCAATGCCAAGACCAGTAAGAGAATTTGATGTGCAAGAAATCGATAACATTGGAGAGAGTCCAATCTATGAGAGACTAGCCAAAGCTTGCACAATAAACCTCGCCCTTGAAGGGGAAGAAGAAAAATTGGTATTCATTGGTAAACAGCTTACACAAGAAGATGAAACAAAGCTCAAAGCACTCCTAATGGAATACTGAGAGTGCCTAGCATGGTCATACAAGGAAATGAAGGGAATTTCACCAGAAGTGGTAGTACACACAATACCTTTAGGGAAGGTGCCCACCATAAGGTATGTAGACCTTATCAAACAAATCCAAAATATGGCACCATGGTTTATGATGAACTGGGAAAAATATTAGATGACGGATTCATCTATGAGATATAGCATGCTGATTAGGTTTCACCCATCATCATCATGCCTAAACACAACAAGAAGATTAACTTAACTAGATTCGGGCAGGTAGTTGTATTATTAGAGAATATGTTTACTTTGAATTTTATAATTTTAGCATATAAGCACATGTTTAAGCATATGTTTAATTTGAATTCTATAATTTTAGCATATAACCACACGTTTTATTTTCAAAAAATTGAATTAGCACATAGAAATTTGTATTTGGCACATCACACTTTGAATTCAACACATAGCACTTTACACTCTGCACATAATGCTTTGCATTTAGCACATGACCATATTTTTTGGTGGGGAGATAATTACCACACTTCCTCACCAAAATTATAAGACCAAGGAATGTGCCCTTCTTTGGGTTCATTTCAATTTTCATTTGCCACAAAGACTTTTTGATTTTGCACATAGCATTTTGAATCTGGCATATAGCACTTTGCATTAGGCTTATACTACTTTGCATTCAGCACATAACCACACATTGTGTGGGGGGAGAGTTGGCACACTTCGTCTCTAAAAATTATAAGACCAAGGAATGTGCCCTTCCTTGGGTTCATATCAATTTGTATCTAGCACATAGCAATTTGAGTTTAACAAATAGCACTTTGCACTTGTACACTTTAGAAAAATTTGTCTTCTTATTCATTTAATTTGCATTTTCCACAAAGCACTTTTAATTTTGCACATAGCATTTTGAATCTAGCATATAGCACTTTGCATTTGGCTTGCATCTGGCTTTTAGTACTTTGCATTTAGCACATAACCACACGTTGTGTGGGGGGAGTTGGCATGCTTCCTCTCCAAAAATTATAAGACTAAGGAATATGCCCTTCCTTGGGTTCAGATCAATTTGTATCTAGCACATAGCAATTTGATTTTAACACATAACACGTTGCATTTGTTACATAGCACTTTGCACTTGTCATATACTTCAACAAAATTTGTCTTCTTGTTCATTTTAATTTGCATTTGCCATAGAGTACTTTTGCACATAGCATTTTGAATCTCGCATATAGCACTTTGCATTTGGCTTATAGTACTTTGCATTTAGCACATAACCACACATTTATGTGGGAGAGTTGGCACACTTCCTCTCCAAAAATTATAAGACTATGGAACATGCCCTTCCTTGGGTTCATATGGATTTGGATCTAGCACATAGCAATTTGAGTTTAGCACATAGATTGGAGCTGCGTTGGCACATTGACATCCACATGCCATACATTAACATTTGCAAGATGCTATGTGAACAAATAATACTTTAGAATAAGAATGGCCTCATCTCATTTGTAATAGGTATTCCTAGCTTTAAGATTTTGTGTTTGGAAACAACTAACCATCTTCTTAAAAGCACGCCACATATCTTTGTTTGAACAAATGGTGGATACAGGCTTATTGGAAACATAGCGAAAATTGTATGGTGCCAAGGCTTTACAGCAGGATCAACTAGCATGCCACAAGTTCCATGGTCACTAGGTTATGCACATGGCATCCCAAATCCGTGATCACAATAAGCCATAATCTGAGGACGGGTAATAAAATGGATCTAGGGGTATGTTGTCTCTGTGCCAACATGGACTTCGGTGTAGCGCAAAATGTGTGTATAGAGTAGTGGCAAAGCTCTAATTGTACTTGCATAAGGCTAGGAATAATTTATCTTAGGAATCCTCAACATGCATCTTCAACATGCAAGTCCTACATTCAACTCCTACATGCATGTTCTACGTGCAAGTTCTACATACGATTCCTACATGCAATTTGTACATGCAACTTCTACATGCAGGTTCTACATGGAACTCCTACATGCATGTTTTACATGCAACTCCTACATGCATGTTCTACATGCAACATGCAACTTCTATATGTGTATCCTAGATGCAAGCTCTACATATAGAGAGAGAATGTCTTACAATTCCTACATGCAGAGAGAGAAGCTCTCCAACTTGTATAAATACCCCATAATGGAATGAAGCCCATACTCTTTGGGACATTGTGTTGAGTTCTACTTTGGTATTCCAAGCAATGGTCTCCAAGTGCCCATGCTTCCTTGCACTCCATGTCCAAAATCATGTCCTAACCTTGCAACTCTTCCCCTCTCCTCCAACCTTGCAACCCCTCCTCTTCCTCTTCTCCTCCCAACTCCTCCAGGACCTCCCTTCTCCTCCCTCCTCCTCCTCCCTTTTCCACCCTGTCCTCCCTTCTCCACCCTCTCCTCCTTCCCCTTGCTCTTATACCTTCTTCCTCTCCCACTCCTATGCTTCCCCTAAACCCTTAGTCCCATAACCCTTGACCTCCATGATCTATGAGGGAGACGAGTTCTCTGCCATGTACTCTATCCTGAACCTTGGGTCCTCCTTCCTCCCTCCTTCTGAACCTTGAACCTCTACTAAACCCTGAAACGTCCTAAGACTTGAACCCCCCTCTAACCCTTAAACTCCTTCTAAACCCTTCAAACCCCAATCAAGGCAAAAGCCTTCATTACCCTAATTATGATGATGCATGTTTCTTTCACACATGCATGTAGTATGTTTTCTTACCACACTTAAGCCTACGTCTCTCATCAGAATATGACCCTCTTAAGCTACACTTATACTACAAATGACAACACCGATATATCTGTAGATGATAAAAAGCCTCGAAACCTTGCATACTCAAAAAACGCTTCTCTTCCTGCAGAATCCGTGAGAAAGAGCCAGCATTGTCTTAAACCAACGTGATTGAATAGCTATATATTTCACCAACCTGGTGGTTATTTGTGATTCAGTTTTGGAATAGTTTAATTATGTAATTTCTAAATCGACCTGGCTTGGACTTAATGCGATTGTCCTAAACCAGCCCAATGGTTGGAACATCAAGGTCACACTAGTTATGTGATTGTCCTAAACTAGTGTGGTTGAACAACAATATATTCCACTAGCCCTATGATTGTATGTGAATGAGCTTTGGAATAGTTTAATTGTTTAATTTCTAAACTGGGCTGGCTTGGACTTAATGTGATTGTCCTAAACTAGCCCAATGTTTAGAACATCATGTAATAAATCACTGTATTGGCTTAGGTCAAACACTAGTTATGTGGTTGTCTTAAACCAACATGGTTGAACGGTAATATATTTTGTAAGAGAAAGAAACAACAATATATTGTTCTTGTCTAATTGATGAGCAGCCTGGTGGTTGAAATTGTTATGTTTCCTACTAGTAAAATATTAGTTAAGTTTAATTTTCGGGTTGGTTTGGGTCATATACTAAATAATTTCTAAGTCGGGCTATGGCTTGCTATGGCTTGGACTTAATGTGAGTGTCCACACTAGCCCGGTGGTTGGAACATCATGCAATATATCACTTAACTCGCTCAGGTAAAACAATAAACTAGTGTGGTTGAAATAAAGATATATTTCACAAATAAAAAAATTTGATGATCAGTCCGGTGGTTGGTTAAAATTGCCATGTTTCCTAGTAGTTGAATTATTGAAGTTTGATTTTTGGGCTGGTTTGGATCATGTACCAGTCAATTTCCAAACCGGGTTGGCTTGGACTCAATGTGAGTGTCCTAACGAACCCGATGGTTGGAATATCATGCAGTATATCATTGAGCTAGCTCATGTCAAACAAGATTTATGTGATTGCCCAAAATCAGTGTGGTTGAAACATAAATATATTTCACAGAGATAGTAATAATTAATGACTAGCCGAGTGGTCGGTTGAAACTTTTGTGTTTCCTAGTAGTTAAATGATTTAAGTTGTTTCATTTACAAGCTGGTTCAAGTCATATACCAGTCAATTTCCAAAACTGAGTTGGCTTGGACTTATGTGATTGTCTTAAACTAGCCCGATCATTTAAATTGTTTTCTTCTATAGTAGTGGAATTGTTTTGTTTTATAGTAGCTTTATTAGACTAGTTTTTGCACATACCTGTGTTTGTTTTTCTCATAGTATTTCTTTCCTTGAAATTTTCTTTCCCACCTGTTGGGTGAGCAGACGGAGTTGTATCCAAAGTTTATGGCTCAGAACCCTGACCTTTTGATTGGGCAAAGGAGCTTTGAGCATTGTAAGTCCTAGTATGTTAGGAAACTCAAAGACAGGAGTGTGTGTTGTTGTAAAACACACATAGATGTCTATAGGCCACCCTGATCCTCGTGTGTTGCAAGTTCTCTAAGCTAAGAAGATTATATACACTTTTTTTAGAAATCCATAATAAGAAATTGAAAACATCAATGGGTGTCACACCAAAGCCAACAATTTTGTATTAAAATACCATTGCAAGTGAGTTAAATTACATAAGGTGGCATTAGAAACTCAATTATTTAGTTCTCCCTTCCCATGAAAATTTAACTTAATGAACCTTAGAAGGGCCTCACAAATTAACTAAATTAACCTTAGTAAGGGAGTACTACAACTCACAAGATTCTCTTGCTTGTTTGTCTATGGAAGCTTTGGTGGATATGACCTTTGAAAATTGAACCACACATCTCACTTTGCGAGCTCAACTATTGCATGAGGAGCTTGAAAATGCTTCCATGAAAGAAAAAGATCCGAGCACATAGCACTTTTGGTCAAGTATCAATTGGAGTTGGAGAAAATGTCTATGAGAGAGGACACATATGAAAGCTTGAATGAGATGATGTAGCTAGAATGGAAAGCATGTGTTGTGCTTCCCTCACTTCATAGCATTCAAATTCCATGGAAATTTTCAATGCCACCAATTTCGAAGCGATGTTCTTCCTGGATTGCAAGCTTTGTAGCTTGAAGCACTATTAGACTCAAATTTAGAGCTATCCATGCAGTGCGGTTCTACAATCCATTAATCGACCTGCCAGAGCAAAGGGGTTTTTTACACTCTAGTTCACCCACACACCTACTGAGATGAACTTTTCAAGGAAACGTCATTTTTGTCGACATTGGTTTCGTCCAACAATGGCCGTCATACTTTGCTCCATGCCGTCCATTGCACTCCCTCCATGTGATGTGGGCGGCAATTCAAACACAACATTCCCATTGTACATTGTCGGAACTTCAATCAACTTCTCCACTGTGGTTGAATTGTGCAACAGTTGATGAAGCAGTCGATGACATCCCCCAAAAGATTTGATGTATGACGACATGCTAATGACTGCCTGAGGACCCTCCATTGCGGCTATTATATCATTGTCATCATAGATGAGTGCCATGCCATGGCCTCTTAATGGTTGTTCAACATGGCTTGAACTCGGCCTCAAGCTCAAGCTTCTTGGGATAGCCGTGAGATCTATTGTGGGTGTAGCTTGTGCAATGGTTGCCTTCCCTCATGTTTGGAATGATGGGTCCAATTCGCATGGTCTCTGCCTCAAATTGGCTGGACTTTGGGTAAGATCTATTGTGGGTGGAGCATGGGCAGATGCACTCTTTCCTCTCTCTAGCACATAGTCACGCGACAACTCCATGTTCAGCATGTACAAGTGCCCCAATCCACTCTCCTAAATGGCTTCCACTTGTGTAGTCTGCAGGTGGTCATTTACATGTGTGATAGCCATCACATGAATGCCCTTGTCTATTATGGGGTTATCCTCACCTAGCATAATGGTTCCACCATTTGCATATCGTATCTTTGGCTCCGATGAGAGGGAGTTTAAATAGATCCACACTTCATTGAGGTTGCTAGACCCTACACCAGTTGGGCCGGCCATTTCAAGAGGGATCCGAGAGAGAGAGAGAGAGAGAGAGAGAGAGAGAGAGAGAGAGAGAGAGAGAGAATTAATTATATCCCTCCCCTCCTTCACAAATCAATGAGTTTAAGCTAATTTATAATGACTAGATTGAATTAACCTAAGTGCATGTAAAAAATTAAGATTGCCCTATCGCTTTCCTTTTAAAAGTTCTCTAGGGGGACATTTAACCACATTGATTTGTGAAGGAGAGAAGGGATCTAATTGATTGAATTTCCATTAAAAGTTTTCTACGGGGACATATAGGGTTAGATACAAAAAGGTGTTACAAAATGTTATTGTATTGATACAAGAAAGCTCAGCTTAATATGTTCCCCTATAGAACTTAAATCCAAATTTCCCATTATAAAGAAAGCTCAGCTTATATGTCCCCTTGGAGAACTTAAAATCAAATTTCCTACTATAAAGAAAGCTCATCTTATATACAAAAAGCTTAGCTTAGCTGGTGAGCTAGGTGTTTTATCAACACAAGAAAGCTCAACTCAACTCTGGTAAGCTAGGCATCCAAAAATGTTCACTTGATACTCAGGCTTAGCTGGTGAGCTACCCAACTTTTTTAAGAACGACCTTAATCTCGTTTTGGTTGTGCTTGATGTCATAAAAAGCTTGATGTCGCAAAAACTCAAGGAAGATCATTTAAATTTGTGTCCTGGTCAACTTGGCTATGCGGCCAATATAGAATCCACAAATAAACATTATCAGTGTAGGACTCAAATGGAGTTTTCAGGTGGAGCAAATCAAGTAGATTTTCTATCCAATTAAGGTCCATTAGCATCTTGACCACTCTATGATTGTGGGAGAGAATTGGCACTGCTTTTGAGAAAGCTAGGAATAAGAACCAAATCAACTAAATGTGGGACATAGCTAGAGGGTGGAGACAAGGGTCGAGCCAGAGGAGGGTGGAGAAATAGATGAGGGTGGGGCTATATGAAGTTGACGAGGTTGGTAAAGACAATGGTAGAGCAGTGTGAAGTCAACAAAGGTGGTGGAGATAAGGGTGGGAGACAATGGAGTAGGAGATAAGAGTGGGAGATGAGGGTGGAGGTGTGTGAAGTCAACGAGGGTGATAGAGATGAGGGTAGACCAGCTAGAACTCAAAAAATGCGGCAAAGATTAGGGTAGAGCAATGGGAAGTCGATGAGCTTACATGGCATTCAAATAGCTAGTGCCCAGTGAGCCACCACGACAAGCTTGTCATCCTTCTAGTTAAGATATTTTGATCAAATTGCCAACAATTAGAAGGGGCATCATAAGAAATTTTTCCCAACATGGCACTTCATTTTAACAAGGGGAAAGCACAAAACCCTAAACCCCCTTTGAAGAGAATTGTAAACTTTGTTGATCAACCCATCATGCAAGCTAGGTGGCTGTAGGAGCCTAATGGATATTTCTTTGGCTACAATATGGGTGGCTAAAAAGCATTGAAATTAAGGCATCACACTTAATACTAATCGAGATCTGAGGGCCGCCACTTAATCCTTACCACACCATTATTTTTCTCTCCAATCCCTTATTATTATAAGTTTCCATTTCCTTCCTATTTAATGCTAGCATGGTGGCAATTGATGACTAGCTTAGTGGTGCTATATTTCAAGTAGTTAAATTAGTTTAGTTTACAAGTAGCTAAATTATTTTAGTTTAGTTTTTGGGTTCTCTACTCAATCATTATCATAAGTCTCCATGTCCCACCTATTGAATACTAGCATGGTGGCAATTGTTGATGACTAGCCCGGTGGTGTTGTGTTTCCAACTAGTTAAATTAGTTTAGTTTAATTTTTGGGCTCTCCACTCCATCATTATTATAAGTCTCCATGTCCTGCCTATTGAATGTTAGCACATGGCAAACAAAATAATTGATGACCAGCCCGATAGTTGAAAATTGATGTGTTTCCAAGTAGTTAAATTAGTTTAGTATACTAGTAGTTAAATTAGTTTAATAGTTTAGTTTTTGGGATGTTTTGGGTCATACAAGGGCTAGTTTGGACTATGATCATCCAAACAAGTTCGGTGGTTTAACCAACAATATATAATTCAACTGGTTAATGTGATTGTCCTAAGCTGAGTTTTGTTATTGTTTAATTATAGAAATTGAAAATAGAAATATATTTCATAATCGAAATAATTCATGACTAGCCCAGTGGTTGAAATTAATGTCTTTTCAAGTAGTTAAATTAGTTTAATTTACTAGTAGTTAAATTACTTTACTCTAATTTTTGGGCTGGTTTTAGTGTGAAGGAAATACATTTACCATAAGTTAGGATTACCTTATTCGCCAAAGCCTATAAGAACATAAATTATCCACACCAAACAGTATTTGTGAACGATCGGAGAAAGAAACAATTTCATGATCAAGCTAGAAATATGTTTGAGAGATTATTGCTTTAGGAGAGTGCTTTTTACCTTCAGTTTGAATGAATCTACAGAGTTGGCCCTCAGAGTTTGAACTTCAAAATTATCCTCCTGTGAATTCTTCTCCTTCTCCATAATATGGCCCACTTGGCCTATCCCATGATGTCTCATGCCTTCCAAACCTATTAGGGAAATTTTGGACTCAGAAAGGGCCTCTTGCATTAGGCCCTTAATTTTTTAGATTAGGGGGTTGGACAATAGGAAGGCTTGGACATTTAAAAAATGGAGATTTTTGAAACTCTTTTGATTGGTGGGATGACTGACATTAACTAGGTTCACTTTGGTAAAGGTTTTGAAAAGGAACCGTGGCCATTGGATCATCCAAGGACATGAAGGGTGGAGGCTTCACAAGAATGCAAGTTAATCCTAACCCTTAAAAGTGTGGTATGTGGCACTCCTCCCTCCTTACATCCTGGTCTAGCCCTATCCCATACGTAGGATTATTCCGGAGATCCAATGGTCTATATGCATGGCTCGCTATTCATGGTTCCCACATATTAATGCATAGGGCGGCTACCGACAATGGCCCTTGGATGTAGATACATCCTATGGCTAGAAAAGGGCGCACAACGTGAGCCCTCACTGACATTAGCAGCTTTTATCATTATGTTGCTAGTATCAAGAGAGATGAGATTCGCAAGCGAGAGATTGCCGTTCGTGGAAGCTCTTTAGAGAGAAGAGCAAAAATAGCCTATAGATGCTTGGATTCAGGAGTGCCTTGCTGAGCAAGGGCTCATCAGCAGACACTTTTAAATCAAAGAGCATAGTATGCCTTTCACGCCAGAGAGTCTTTTTGGACGCAGATCAGAGGTAGAGTTAACAAGCAGTTCTTCTCTACTCTCGGCCATAGACATAGTAGAGAGAGTGTTTCGCAGCTTGTTGACTCAGACGGGATACTTCAAACACATCCAGATGCCATCATGCAGATTGCTTCAGATTACTATGCCTCCCTTCTGACTGCAGATCCTAATTCGTAGGCTAGAGATGATGCTAGACAGGTTATTTGGCAGCATATTCCTATGTTGGTGGATAGAGGTATGAGAGCCTCACTTGATGCACACTTCACCAACATAGAGTTCAGGACTGCTCTTACTGCCCTTCATAAGGGTAGGTTTTCCAGGGTCAGATGGACTTAAACCATCTTTTGTGGGCTATGCATGAGGGACATAGACTGGCAATTCTACTCCTGGATTTTGAAAAAGCATATGACAGGGTAGATTGGGGTTTTCTAGACGGAACCCTTCTTCACTTTGGATTTTCAGATTTGTGGATTGGAGGGGTTTCTGCTCTTTACAGGTCAGCCCATAGCCAGGTACTCATTAGTGGAGTCAGGGGAGACAAGTTTCAGATATCCAGACCAGTCCGACAGGGATGCCCTCTAGCCCCCTTTCTATTCTTATTTGTGGCTAAAGCTATGAGCCTCTATATTAGAGCTCAAGCTGATATTTTTGGGCTGAGACTTCCGTTGAGACAAGAAGAGGAGTTGCTGGATAGTGAGCTGGCAGCTGACACGGCTATTTTTTTGGATGCCACTCCACAGACACTCACCTCTTTCAGGACAGCCTTGGATTTGATTTGTTTTGCATTGCAGTAGGGGCTCATATTAATTGGAACAAATTCAATGGTTTCTGGATTAGTGATGGGGACACTCTAGATTGGGGTGTTGTTATTGGCTTTACTTGGATTCAGAGGGGTGTCTCTGTCAGGTATCTTGGATGCCAAGTTGGGGTGGGCATTTCTCCAGCATAGCAATTCGCTCCCGTGTTGGAGAGCATCAGGAGAAAACTCCTATTTTGGAGTTCGGCCAGACTTGACCTTGCATCCAGAGTGGTGGTTGTAACCAGGTACTGTTGGCTACAGCCTGGTTTGTTTGCTCTTGTTGGTGCCGATCTACAAGCAGTATCACTCAGCTCAAGAGACCTATCATGAATTTTTTGTGGAGTGGATTAGACGGCACTTCAGATGTGATAGCCAGGGTGGCTTGGGAGACTCCTATTCTACCCACTGAGGAAGGGGGTCTCAATATTATTGATCCAGACTTGCCGTGTAGAGCCTTGGTATGCAAGATGGTGGTCAGAGGTTTGATGCCTGGTCAGAAGCCATGGAAGGATTCTTTCTTATGCAGTATTCAGACATGCACACCTTCTCAGGGAGGAGATTGGATGGACAGCCCTAGATGGATCTTTACGTCAGCCCATCTCAGATCTCCTACATCCCCTCTCATGGCTGCCATTGTGAAAGCTTGGGACAGCAGCTTTAGAAGTACTCTTCGAAGAGTTCCACCCTCCTCTCGTGAAGAAACTGAAAGGTAGTCCGTCATGTGGAATGATTGCATACTAGATGAGCATGGCAGATCACTGGGCATGTCACACTATATGGAGTGGTTTAGATGGGAGTTGGGACCTGCGTCCACGGTGGGTGCTTGGAAAGCTTTCAGGATGCTTCCAGAGGATCAGAGAGCTCGTTCAGTTAGTCACCTCAGAGGAAGTGTAGCCAGGATACAGCAGATAGATGTAGCTATACCAGTGGAGTGAATGGATACATAACATTTGCCTATTAACCTGGTTGGGGGCTCTTTCGAGGACAGGTATCCCTCTACAAGTTATAGCCTTGCGGGATGCACATGAGGATACCCTTGTCTTTCAGGTTCATACAGGAGGCACACTCCACAGCTCTTCTGAGGACATTCTTTTGGAGGCTCCTTTTCAGCTTGTCAGGATTGCAGGATACATGGAGATGGGTAGAGACTCACAGTGGTATCTTTATCCAGACCCTATTCTCCTAGCTATTGGATCTTGGAGGCTTTGGTTGTATGGAGGTTCCCCTATTAGATCCTTGCAGTGGGATCCAGGGGAATGGGAGTGGATGGATGCAGGGCACCGAGAGAAGAGCATCCCCTTCTTTCGTTACACGGTCAGAAATGCCAAGAGATTCTAGCTCAGTTGTAGAGGTTGGAGGCCCTCTAGATCTCCTCATTGGGAGACTTTTTTCTGCAGAGATGCAAAGAAACGTTTGGAGGAGACTTTGGAAATCCCTCAGGAATAGGAAAATCATGTTATTCATTTGGCTTACTATTCATGGAGGGATTGCAGTGAACTTGTGGAGATCCAGGTTCGGGGCTGACCCTAAATGTCCTCAATGCCACTCAACAGTTGAGTCAGTGTAGCATTGCCTTTGGGAGTACACTCAAGCGAGGAAGATTTGGAAGGGTGTTGCTAGAATACTTTGCATTTTTCATAGAGCACCCTTCTTCATGACCTAGGGATCAGTTGCTTGGTTGTCACTCACTGGTCCACAGGCTTGGTCCACAGGCTTTCTTTGAGGGACATGACACGAACACAGCTTTCTTTGTTCGACGACACCTCATGGAGTCATGCTCCCTCCAGGATGTCCCATTTACTCCATTCAGAGCTCCCCACACTTTTGTAGACACATCTTGGGAGATTCTAGCTAGTATTACAGCATGGCATATTTGGAGAGCCAGATGTACAGAGTTCACCCTTCTCAGACTATGGCCAGTATCTGGGCACATACTATACACACTTTGATGGCCATTTGGGTGAACATATAGGGAACCTCCAGGACTCCAACTGCTAGGAGAGTTGCCTTTCTCAAAGTCTAGAAGGATTGTCCTTTCTTCTCTGGCTCTCCTTCAGGGATGAGGTGGCATTTTCAACCACCACCTGGGATTTTTGTTTGCTCATTCTGAGCTGTTTTTTCTCATGCTTGACATGATGTACTCCCACACTTGAGCTTGCTCTGCGGTTTTTATTCATACTTAATGAAGTACTTTTCTTGCAAAAAAAAATAAACCATAGGGTTGACTTTATGCCTACAACACCATATCTTTGTCATCTCTTACAAGAAGGAGCATCTTCGATAATATTTTCTCATTCTGGGAGGCTTCTGAATGGGCCATACATTCTGGGAGACCAATCACTTTGTTGGGCACTTTGTACAAAATCCTGACAAAAGCAATCAGCCTACATCTGTAGCCCTTTCTTCCAGATCTTATACATGATACACAAATGGGTTTGTGCATGGTAAAAGCATCTTCGATAATATTTTCTCATTCTGGGAGGTTTCTGAATGGGCCATACATAATGGCCATAGGCTTGCCATTCTACTCCTAGACTTTGAGCAAGCTTATGATAAGTAGACTCGGGTTTTCTAGAGGGTACCCTCTCTCGCTTTGGATTCACATATGCATGGATCAAAGGGGTGTCAGATCTCTACAGATCAGCCCATAGCCAAGTCCTCATTGGTGGAGTCAGGGGAGACAGAATTCAGATTACGAGATCGGTCCATCGAGGATCTTTTTATTTGTGGTTGAAGCTATGAGCTACTACCTTAGAGCTCAAGCTGATATTATAGGACTGAGTGTTCCATTGAGGCAAAAGGATGAGCTTTTGGATAGTGAGTTGGCAGATGATGTCTAATTGGGAGCCTCAACCCTGTGAGGCTCACCACCTATGATCTCAAGTAATAGCCCAAAACCTCCGCCACAAACAAGAAGAGGAAGGGAGTGAGTGGGCAGCCCTGGTAGACCAAACGAGGAGAGGAAAGGCCTCGCCCATGTGTCCTCTGATAAGCATCTAACTAGAGCTCCCCACATAAAGCGTTGAAACTCCTCTGACCCATCTGTCTAAGAAACCCAATCTCTGCATATTACCCTCCAGGAAGGACCACTCCACCCTGTCGTAGGCCTTCTCAAAATTGAAGAGAAGGACGGCCAACAGCTGTGACTCCTCCTTGGACCAATCCACTGCCTCCCAAAACGTCAAAAAGTTGCCTAGGATGCTGCGCTTCTAGACGAACCCGATCTGTGTGTCGTGAATGATGTCGGTAAGATGGGGCCGTAACCAAAAGCTCAAGACCTTGGCAAGGATCTTGTATGCAGTATCAAGCAGAGTGATCGGTCTCCACTATCGGATGTCTGACCTATCTCCCTCTTTCAGGACCAAACAAATCCACCCCCTGCTCAAGGACTGAGGGAGGGAGCCTGTGTCAAATATCTCCTAGCAAGCTAAATGGAAAGGGGTAGAGATAATCTCCCAGAAGTTCCGAAAGAAGGCCAGAGTCACAAGCCATCCTCACCCGGACACTTCTAGGTTGAGAGAGTCTTGAGGGCTTCCCAGAGCTCCTCATCTATGAAAGGCTCCTCCAGTCTGTTGCATAAATCCTATGAGACTACTAGCGGAACGTGATCCCAAACTACATCCCGAGACACAAGACTACCTGGGGTCAACCTCTCTGTCTCAAAGACCTGGCTGTAAAAACCTGTGGTCAGGTCTAAAATCTCCTACGGGTCAGTGTGCATGATGCGTGGAGATGCTACAACTGTGTGCCTGTCGATCGGGGCCCAGTGGTTTGAAAAAACTACTTTGTCATCCTATCCCCCTGCTGCAGCATGGGCCCGGGAGTAGTAGTAGGAGAACTCAGCCCGCCGAATCTCCGTGTCCTGAAGCTCAAGGCAAGTGCTCTCAAACCTGTCGCTAAGCCACTGAGAACCTAGGTCCTACTCCCTGAACCGCTCTATGGAGGCAAGGTCTCTCCTCAAAGTCCTGTTGGACCTGTTGGATCTCCTCGTCCTGTAGGAGGTACTTTGGAATGAGGACCCCCTTTTGGGGGAGATTGCTGATCTAAGTGAAGTACTACTGGAGAGTGGTCTGACATCGTGGTACCTGCCAAAATCTCGGTAGAGCCACCTCTATGTACCCAACATAGAAACGGTCTAGTCTCTCAAGCAATCCATCATGTCTCCTCTGTCCAAAGGAGAATAGGAGGATGCCAGGTGTTCTGCTGAAATCTGGCTCTCTCCACGGGTATCTGCCAATGATCATGAGAATGAATTGCTCCCAGGTGCTACGCTCTGCGCTGGCATCTCACAGAAAGAGGCGCTGCCCTGTTTGTCTTTCCCAAACCCCAGGTTGTTGAAGTTCCCTCCAACAATCCACTAGTTCCGGAAGACACTCTGATGCCTCCTCCAAAAGGCTGGGCGGTGTTGTTTGCACGCTGGGGCATACACGTTCAGGATCCCAATCCTCGACTCTCCCGTCAGAACTCCCATCCAAACTACCCGTCTTGGAATGAGCTTGCCTTAATCATAGACCTCTAGAGCCAAAGTCTGTGAGACTGAGATGCAGACCCCTCCGCTCCGTCCTACTGCGGGGGACCACTCCTTCAGACCTCTCCTTGGGAGAAGGTGGTGTCGTCGTCTGATGTCTGATGCTGAAAACATGTGCTCCTGAATCAAAAGGATGTCCATTGTCCGCCCTACCACTGCCCTCTATAGCTCCTACTAGAGGATCAGGTACTGCGTTGGCTAACACGGTCTTGAAGCCCGTGCACATTCCAACTCACTATGGTCCAACTCATGAGGACGGGGGTGCCAAGAACAAGGTTCTCCTATGGGTGGGTATCTGTTCCAGAAAAACTGCCCTGTGTGACTTTGCCAGGGGTTTGGAGGGTGAATAGTTTGTGTTTGTGCGACGACGTACTAGGGTGGATACTGGATCAATACCGATCTTACATACCCACTTCATCATGAAGGAGACTTCCACCCCAAACAGCTTTGCATAGGCTTGATACTTGATTGATTAGACACTAGACAAGTACAGCTCTTATATAGAGCACACACACACATATGAACACCAATGCATATGGGATAACTCCCAATGTGACACGTGGCATCCATAGGACACATAAGACTATAGAACTCACACTAGAATTCACTAGAACACACCAAACTAACTCATCTTGAATCCATTTCCTAACACCCCCCCATGGAGCAAAGGTGAGTGACTACTGGAATGAAACCAAGAACAGAACATGACAATGACAATCATCAAACTGTGCAATGACGGTCTAGAACTAGACATGGCTGGACATGGAGTCACACACAAGAAAATAAACAAATGAATACATCATTTTAGGAGGACTATCCAAGGCAGAGGACCTTTATTCACTCAACACACATGATTTATTGCATTCATTTTTTGGGGACTACCCATGGCAAAGTACCCTTGACTCAAACATATAAAAAATAGGAAATGTGTCATTCAATTTATGCATAGCAAGGGCAGAGAGCCCACAAAACATCTCTAAGTGGCTGCTGCCTACACTAATGTGCACATCCCCAGTAGATGGAGTATGCCAATGAAGTATGTCGATGAAGATCATGGCGAGAATGCCCCGAATGATATATCGATGTCGGCCATGGGAGCAGATACAAGGAGCAATCACATGATGACTCTCAAAATGTCGCGATGTGAGTCACCAAGATCGGAGTAGACCCTCAAATTTGAGCAATTATGCCAAAAGGAGGCAAAATGCCCATATGAATGTACCAAATAGTAATGAAATTACATGAATTTTGAGAAATTCCCAAAAAATTTACATGCCAGAGGATTCAATTATGTCAAAGGACTGAAAAAATAGCCCTAAATTCTGGAAATTAGGGCTTCTGTAAAAAATTAGGGTTTCCAAAAAATTTGGGCCTTTCAAAATTTGTTGCAGGAAATTTGGAGCCCTCTGATCATGAAAGTCCTAAAAAATAATGAGTATCCAAGCTGAAATTTCAAAACTCCGACTTTTAGGTCAAAAAACACAGTTTTGATTGTTTTTCTCATATTTCAGCACTGGATTTTCTGTTCAGAGTGTCGTGCTGAAGAAATAGAGGTGGGAGACTATGGAGATAAAAGCAGCAGCTGAAAAAGACCTCAACCAAACCCTAAATTGTCAAAAACAGTGTGGCGGCTGGTAGAGAGGCCACGAACGAGCTTCGAGTGAAGTTTTTGCAATGAAGAACTCCAAGACTAGCAGCTTCACCAATGGCACAGCTCCAAGCTTGAATTTGTTAAAGAAGAGTAGCTCATGGGGAGGCGAAGGGTGAGAAGGGGCTGACTTCCCAGAGGAAAGAGGGAGAGTAGCTCCTCTTTCTTGGCCTCCCTCACCTCAATCCCTTGGAAGAGCAAGAGGGTAAAGGAAGGAGGGAAGAAGACCAAAGAAAGGGAGGAGGAAAGATGGCTCTGATACCACAAGAAGGTTCATGGTGGAGAGGGAGAGAGAGAGGGTAGGCTAGCGAGAGAGAGAATGATAGTCAAAGAGAGACCTAATGAAATGGAAATGAAATAGCTAGAGCAATGAACAAAATGAAAGTGCTCACATGTAGACCAAAGATCTTGTAGGCTTGATACTTGATTGATTTGATACTAGATAGGTACAGCTCTTATATAGAGCACACACACACATATGAACACCAATTCATATGGGATAACTCCCAATGTGACACGTGGCATCCATAGAACAGACTAGACTAGAACTCACACTATAACTCACTAGAACACACCAAACTGACTCATCTTCACTCCATTTCCTAACAGCTAAGAGGGTGCTGAGGGATGAGGAGAGGGGGAGGCTACGGGCAGGGAGGCAACTGGGGAGAAGAGCGGCTCTCCGTCTCTCTCTCTCTCTCCAGGTAATCAATGGTTTTGGTTTGTTTGCTCTTGTTTGTGCCACTCTAATCAATGCATCACTCCGCTTAAAAGGCTGATGTTCAAATCTTATAAGGACGAGGATAATGGGGAGAGTCCTAAAGACTCTTGGTGTGCTTCTTTATCTGAGCTAGAAGACTCACTAAATTGGATGCATACAGTAGTCACAATACATCTGCCAATTGCTAAGGGAGCTCAGATGATGTACATTGACAATGATCAGCCTACTACCATTACATCTTTTTACACCATAAGCGGTATTACCTAATCAAATTGAACGTGCAATTGATAATGCCATTGATACTAAGGAGATAGATATTACTGCATCTCAAATTTGGGTAGATTTGACATCAATAGGTGCAACATGCCAAATCTAAGCCTTGGCAGATGGACGAGCAAGAAACAACCTCATCTCCTGGGAAACATTAAAAAATATTGGCTATGTACTCGAATCATGTGATTCTGAAATTCAATCCATAGGAGGTACCTCAATTAAGGTTGTTGGCTCTTTAATGATGAATGTTTCCTTGGAAAATCACATTGTGCTTTGCAATTTTTTTGTAATTCTTGTAGGTATCTTAACATCAAAAACAATTCTTGGTAAAAGTTTTTTTGAGACCACTTACAAAGGGTTTTTTGATGACGACTCAACCCCTCAAGATGTACCCATCACTATCAAATGGACCAACATTCAAGAATCAACATCAACATCTACTTCCACCTCCCGACCTCTGCAAGCACCTTGAAGGTGCATGGTGGAGAGGGGAAGACACAGGGTAGGCTAGGGAGAGTACTCAAAGAGAGTCATTATGAAATCGAAATGAAATAGCAAGACCAATGAACAAATTGAAAGTACTCACATGTAGACCAAAGAGCTTGTAGGCTTGATACTTGATTGATTTGACACTAGACAAGTACAGCTCTTATATAGGGCACACACACACACACATATGAACACCAATGCATATGGGATAACTCCCAATGTGACACATGGCGTAGAACGTGAGGAATGCCCTCCTTCATTTGCACAACCACAGACCATGAGGTGCTACGAACAGAGCACTTTTGCACATTGACAGGAGGTCTTGGCCCCGGTTCTAGCGCAGCTGTTCAACCATGTAGTATGTCATGGATTCCCACCTACTTGGAGCACTACCACCATTGTACCGATACATAAGGTAGGGGACCCCATGGATACTAAGAACTACCGCACTCTCATGATTGGCCACATTCTGGCTAAGACTTATGGATCGATACTGGAGAGGGCGATCAGTAGTTATACAGAGGACCATGGACATCGGGCTCTTTGACAGGCAGGCTTTCAGAGACAACACTCCACACTGGACCATATTTTTACCTTGAGAGCCATCATTGAGGAGGTGAAGTCGAAGTGCCAGAAGGTTTACACTTGCTTCGTGGACTTTCAGAAGGCTTTTAACACAGTTCCTTGCTCTCGTGTGATTAGGCGACTACAGAAGCTTCATCTCCCAAAGGTCATGATCTGGGGAGTGATGAGTCTATACGAGTCCTCAAAGGGTGAGTTTGTGCTCCTGGGGGGCTATCATATTGGGTTGAGAGCACCATCAGGGTGAACCAGGGTTGCCCCCTCTCACCAACTCTCTTCGGGCTATACATTGATGAGATCACATCCTTTGTTGATCGCCTAGGAGGAGAGGGCTGATTTGATGGTACAGATACTACTATATGCAGATGACAGACATTTCGCGACCTCAGTTGAGAGATTGCAGAAACACTTGAAGGACTTGGAGATGTTCTGCAGAGAGAGAGACCTGACAGTAAACCTTGGGAAAACCAAGTTATGATCTTCAACACATCCCAAGTAGTGCTTCATCAACATCAACGTCAACATATGTTATACCGAGATCATGCAAGACCAGCTATGTCTAGTCACTTAGTGAGGGGATGACATGGTCACAAGGATGACACAAGTCAAGGGATGACATGGTCACAAGGATGACACAAGTCAGGGGATGATATGGTCACAAGGATGACACAAGTCAAGGCGATGACATGGTCACAAGGATGACACAAGTCATGGCGATGACATGGTCACAAGGATGACACAAGTCATGGCGATGACATGGTTGCAAGATGACACAAGTACATGGTCACCAGGATGGCACAAGTACATGACGATGACATGGTAGCAAGATGACACAAGTACATGGTCACCAGGATGGCATAGTCACATGGGGACATAGTCATTAGGAGGACATAGCACCCAAGCACATGGTCATGCATAAAGAGTCTTCATGTCACGCAGTCACGCTCTGCCAACCTCTGCAGACCTGACTCATGGGTGGCATAGATGTTCATGTGGTGGTGCCTTGTCAGATACAGGGTGGCTGCAGGCCATGCACATGGAGTAGTTACAACGCACCGACTCGGCGCAAGCTGGCCGTTGCAGGAGACATGAAGAGACTCAGCGGTGGGATGGCTAAGGATGAGGGGACAGCCAATAGGAGAGAGGGAGGGGAT
Organism: Dipteris shenzhenensis; assembly: GCF_047967505.1. Lineage (NCBI taxonomy): Eukaryota > Viridiplantae > Streptophyta > Polypodiopsida > Gleicheniales > Dipteridaceae > Dipteris > Dipteris shenzhenensis. The sequence continues at coordinate 23,408,777 of NC_141623.1, read as the reverse complement.
TTCCCATCCGGAAGGCGAGGGTGAAGAGGGGAGATGGGGGGGATGGGGATTCATTCATCATTGTACGGGGAATGAGAGTGAGAAAGAGAGAGGCTAGAGCTACGAGCTTGCTTGCTACATTGTTATGGTGTATTGCTATTGTTGCATTGTTGTGCATGAGTGATCTCTAATCTCTGTTCAGAAAGGCTAGTGTATGAGGATCTCTTCCTTCTATGATACACACTTGTTTGTGTTGTGTTCTTGTCTACCGCTTTCTCCGTTATCTGTTATTAGCGTTGTTCCTCCTTATCTCCTTTCTGGGTTTGTTCTTTTTGTTCTAGTACTCAGCAGTACTCAGCACTCCGTAGCATCTTTGACTAGTGTTGTGTCATAGGTTCACGCATCACGCAGTGTAGTGCAACTGAGGTAGAGTTGTGTCATAGGTCTACGTATCACCCACTTCACGCTCCTCACATCAGTGGCCTTAGGCCTCCAGTAACACCTCCGGAAGTGAGCGGACCTCCCCCTCAGACAGTTTATGGCGATCACGGTGGGACATTGCTGGTGTTGAGTAGCAAGAGTGAAGTGGCATTTGAGGATCCTGGAGGGGAGAGTTCTTATGCCGAGTAGTTCTAATACCCTTGAAGGAGCTAGTGAGAGAACTCGGAGGTACTTGAGGAGAGTGGAGAGAAGACTTCATGATGACCAAACTCGATACAAAAAGTATTATGTGAGACGGAAGTTAGAAGTCCTTAGGGTGAGCACAAAGTGAACCCATTGGAGCAGTGGCAAGAGCAAGCAACTTCATCGAAACTCTCATCAATCTAGACCAACAAGATCCCTGGTGGTCAGCAGATCGGGACTCTAGAGAAGAGGAAGTACAAAGCGGAGAGCAAGTGGAGGAAAGTACGAAGGACGAAAGCTCCTCAGAAGCTCTTCAAGGTCAAGACAACCCCTCTTCTCCTCTTGCAACGATGTCTCCATCAATAGCCACTTCAACGGCTTCAGCACCATACTTGACATCCAATGGTCAAGCTACTATTTCATCTATTATGGATAACCCCACTCAGTTGAGTCTAGTTTCTACATCCATGACGCCTGTGGGTTCTCACTTTGCTCCAGTCATGTCCCTACCCTCTACATTGCTATTACCACTATCTATGTCTTTTCCTACCACTTATCCATCATACATGGCTTCGACCCCATCCTTCTCTTTCCCAACTGCCCTTGCATCCTCTTTGACCCCCATGTTACCTATGTCCTCACCATCTACTTTTGCAACGGTAGCACCTGCAACATATGTAGTACCATCTTAATTGCTCTATGGCTACATCAGTAGTGAGTTCACCACCAGTGTGGTCCTCTGCACGGGGTATCGCTTCATCAGCCTCTCCACCGTATGTCTCCTTGGTACCCACAATTAGTACTGTTCCATCACAAGGCCCTTCATCTATTTCACCCATTTCAGCTTCTGGGGTGGGAATGGTGGTTCTTAATCCTGCAGAAAAAGCTCGACTTCTTGAGTTGCTCAACAAGGTCCATATGAAGACTCAGAAGTTCAAAGGTCACCTTCCTGAGGATGTGGAAGCTCATGTGAGTAAATTCCTCACGGATGAGGGCCTTGGCTGCCAAGATGTCTGTGCCACCTAATGACGCTGTCATGAAAGGATGGTTTTTGAAAGCATTGCCTCCCACCATTGCTATAAGGCTGGTTGACAAACTCCCTGAACATGCCTCACTACAAGATTTCTTGAAGGAGGCAATGAAGATGGAACGATCACAGTTAAGTTTTGCCTCATTGCCGACTTCTTCTTTTTTTTTTTTCCCAGAAAAGAACTTCATTAAGTATGAATAAAAACCACAGAGCAAGCTCAAGTGCGGGAGTACATCATGTCAAGCATGAGAAAAAACAGCTCAGAATGAGCAAACAAAACCGGGTGGCGGCTGAAAATGCCACCTCATCCCTGAAGGAGAGTCAGAGAAGAAAGGGCAATCCTTCCAGACTCTGAGAAAAGCAACCCTCCTAGAAATAGCAGTCCTGGAGGTTCCCTGTATGTTCGCCCAAATGGCCATCAAAGTGTGTATAGTATCTGCCCAGATTTATCTGCCCAGATACTGGCCATAGTCTGAGAAGGGTGAGAACCTGGGAGTCCTCCAAAGCCTCTGTACATCTGCATGGCCCATTCTGAGGCCTCCCAAAATGAGAAAATATTATCAAAAATACTTCTGCCATGCACAAACCCTGTCTGCGTGCCATGAATCAAATCTAGAAGAAAAACCTGCAGCCGTAGACTGATGGCTTTCGCCAGAATCTTGTAACAAGTGCCCAATAGAGTGATGGGTCTCCACTGAGACACTAGATTCCTATTACCCCCCTTTGGGATGAGATGAATGAGACCATCTGTAAGTGAATCAGGCATCTCACCAGAGTCCCACATGCCCTGCAGAGCTGATGTAATGTGATCACCAAAGGAAGGGGTAAGTCCATCCAAACCTGGGCACTTGCCCTTGTGAAGGGCAAGCAATGCAGTCTTGAATTCTGCATTGGTGAAAGGTGCATCCAGAGAACCATACATCTCATCCTTCACCAATACAGGGATACACTGTCAAATAACCTCTTTGGCATCATCTATGGCCTGTGTGCCCGGATCTGCAGTAAGAAGGGATGCAAAAAATTGTGAGGCTATACGCATGACGACATCCGGATCTGACTGTAAAACCCCGTCTGAGTCAACAAGCTGTGAGACACTATCTCTACTATGTCTGGGCCCATGAGTAGAGAAGAAGTGTTTGTTGACCCTGCCACCCATATGAATCCTAAATGATTCCCGTGCATGAAAGGCATACTCTGCTCCTCTGATCCAACAATGTCTGCATATGAGCCCTTGCTGCAGCAAGGCGCTCCTGAATCCAAGCATCAGTGGGCCTCTTCTGCTCTTCCCTCTGAAGGGACGAAGGGACGCTAACTGATGGCGTATACCGATCTCACATTTCCTGGACTTAGCGACTGTATGATAACAGTCACTAATTCCGGATATGGCTGCAGCTACCTGAGATGGACGGACAACTCCACCCTGTAGGTGAGAAATGCAAATCTGTAAAATATCCTCCGTGAGGCTCTCCTCTGCATAAAAAGCATCTGGAATCCTGACACTGGCAGAGCGTCCTCTCCGATGAGGCTCAAAAA